>NC_060287.1:34733525-35005750 GCF_021613505.1 Equus quagga | reverse complement strand
CTGTTTTCCCTTGCCTTGAAGAAGCTCTTTAGTCTGATGAAGTCCCATTTGTTTATTCTTTCTATTGTTTCCCTCAACTGAGGAGTTACAGTGTCCGAAAAGATTCTTTTGAAACTGATGTCAAAGAGTGTACTGCCTATATTCTCTTCCAAAAGACTTATTGTCTCAGGCCTAATCTTTAGGTCTTTGATCCATTTTGAGTTTATTTTGGTGTGTGGTGAAAAAGAATGGTCAATTTTCAATCTTTTGCATGTGGCTGTCCAGTTTTCCCAGCACCATTTGTTGAAGAGACTTTCTTTTCTCCACTGTAGGCCCTCTGCTCCTTTGTCGAAGATTAGCTGTCCATAGATGTGTGGTTTTATCTCTGGGCTTTCAATTCTGTTCCATTGATCTGTGGACCTGTTTTTGTACCAGTACCATGCTGTTTTGATCACTGTAGCTTTGTAGTATGTTTTGAAATCGGGGATTGTGATTCCGCCGGCTTTGTTTTTCTTGCTCAAGATTGCTTTAGCAATTCGTGGTCTTTTGTTCCCCCATATGAATTTTAGGATTGTTTGTTCAATTTCTGTGAAGAATGTTCTGGGGATTCTGATTGGGATAGCATTGAATCTGTATATTGCTTTAGGTAGTATGGACATTTTAACTATGTTTATTCTTCCAATCCATGTGCAAGGAATGTCTTTCCATCTCTTTATGTCATCGTCAATTTCTTTCAAGAAAGTCTTGTAGTTTTCATTGTATAGATCCTTCACTTCCTTGGTTAAGTTTATCCCAAGGTATTTTATTCTTTTCGTTGCGATTGTGAATGGGATAGAGTTCTTGAGTTCTTTTTCTGTTAGTTTATTGTTAGTGTATAGAAATGCTACTGATTTATGCACGTTAATTTTATACCCTGCTACTTTGCTGTAGTTGTTGATTATTTCTAATAGTTTTTCTGTGGATTCTTTGGGGTTTTCTATGTATAAGATCATGTCGTCTGCAAACAACGCGAGTTTTACTTCTTCGTTACCTATTTGGATTCCTTTTATTTTTTTTTCCTGCCGAATTGCTCTGGCCAGCACCTCCAGTACTATGTTGAATAGGAGTGGTGAAAGTGGGCACCCTTGTCTTGTTCCTGTCCTCAGAGGGATGGCTTTCAGCTTTTGTCCATTGAGTATGATGTTGGCTGTGGGTCTATCATATATGGCCTTTATTATGTTGAGGTACTTTCCTTCTATACCCATTTTACTGAGGGTTTTTATCATAAATGGGTGTTGGATCTTGTCGAATGCTTTCTCTGCGTCTATTGAGATGATCATGTGGTTTTTGTTTTTCATTTTGTTGATGTAGTGTATCACGTTGATTGACTTGCGGATGTTGAACCATCCCTGTGTCCCTGGTATAAATCCCACTTGATCATGGTGTATAATCTTTTTGATGTATTGCTGTAATCGGTTTGCCAAAATTTTGTTGAGGATTTTTGCATCTATGTTCATCAGTGATATCGGCCTGTAGTTCTCCTTCTTTGTGTTGTCCTTGTCAGGTTTGGGGATCAGAGTGATGTTGGCTTCATAGAATGTGTTAGGGAGTTCTCCATCTTTCTCAATTTTCTGGAACAGTTTGAGGAGAATAGGTATTAAGTCTTCTTTGAATGTTTGGTAGAATTCTCCAGAGAAGCCGTCTGGTCCTGGACTCTTGTTTTTGGGGAGGTTTTTGATTACCGTTTCTATTTCCTTACTTGTGATTGGTCTATTCAGATTCTCCATTTCTTCCTGATTCAGTTTGGGGAGATTGTAGGAGTCTAGGAATTTGTCCATTTCTTCCAAGTTGTTCAATTTGTTGGCATATAGTTTTTCATAGTATTCTCTTATGATCTCTTGTATTTCATTGGTATCTGTTGTGATTTCTCCTCTGTCATTCCTGATTTTGTTAATTTGCGCTTTCTCTCTTCTTTTCTTGGTGAGTCTGGCTAGGGGTTTGTCAATTTTGTTAATTCTTTCGAAGAACCAACTCTTTGTTTCATTGATCCTTTCTATTGTCTTTTTTATTTCAATATCGTTTATTTCTGCTCTTATTTTTATTATTTCCCTCCTTCTACTGACTCTGGGCTTTGTTTGTTCTTCTTTTTCTAGTTCTGTTAGGTGTCGTTTGAGGTTGCTTACGTGAGCTTTTTCTTGTTTAGTGAGGTGAGCCTGTATTGCGATGAATTTCCCTCTTAGGACTGCTTTTGCTGCATCCCAAATGATTTGGTATGTCGTGTTCTCATTTTCATTTGTCTCCAGATAATATTTGATTTCTTCTTTAATTTCTTCAATGATCCATTGTTTGTTGAGAAGCGTGTTGTTTAGTCTCCACATTTTTGCACCTTTCTCTGCTTTTTTCTTGTAGTTGATTTCTAGTTTAATAGCGTTATGATCAGAAAAGATGCTTGATATTATTTCAACTCTCTTGTATTTATTGATGTTTGCTTTGGTTCCCAAAATATGGTCAATCCTTGAGAATGTTCCATGTGCACTTGAGAAGAATGTGTAACCTGCTGTTTTTGGATGAAGTGTTCTATATATATCTATTAAGTCCATCTGGTCTAATTTTTCATTTAATTCTATTATTTCCTTGTTGATTTTCTGTCTGGATGTTCTGTCCATTGGTGTTAATGGTGTGTTGAGGTCCCCTACTATTATTGTATTGTTGTTGATGTCTTCTTTTAGTTCTATTAAGAGTTGCTTTACAAATTTTGGTGCTCCTGTGTTGGGTGCGTATATATTTATAAGTGTTATGTCTTCTTGGTGGAGAGTCCCTTTTATCATTATATACTGTCCCTCTTTATCTTTCTTTATCTGTTTTGCTTTGAAATCTACCTTGTCTGATATTAGTATAGCGACACCTGCTTTCTTTTGTTCATTATTAGCTTGGAGTATTGTTCTCCATCCCTTCACTCTGAGTCTGTGTTTGTCTTTGGGGCTGAGGTGTGTTTCCTGGAGGCAGCATATTGTTGGATCTTGTTCTTTGATCCATCCTGCCACTCTGTGTCTTTTGATTGGGGAGTTCAATCCGTTTACATTTAGAGTGATTATTGAGACGTGGGGGCCTACCACTCCCATTTTGTGTCTTGTTTTCCGGTTTTTTTCGGTTTCCTTTGTTTCTCGTCCCATGGTTTAATCTGTTCTGATGTAGAGCTGCTACTCTCTGTTGTTGTCCTTCTACTTATCTCCTCTGCTCTTGGTTTTGTAGCCCCTTTCCTTTTTTGGATTTTTCAGGAATGAGGGTTTTCCTGAGGATTTCCTGAAGAGGAGGTTTTGTGGCAATGAACTCCCTTAATTTTTGTTTATCTGGGAAAGTTTTTATTTCTCCATCGTATTTGAAGGATATTTTCGCTGGGTAGAGAATTCTCGGCTGTAGATTTTTGTCCTTCAGATTTTTGAATATATCATTCCACTCTCTTCTAGCCTGTAAAGTTTCTGCTGAGAAATCTGCTGATAGCCTGATGGGGGTTCCTTTGTAGGTTAGTTTCTTTTGCCTGGCTGTCCTTAATATTTTCTCCTTGTCGTTGACTTTTGCTAGCTTCACTACTATATGCCGTGGAGTTGGTCTTCTTGCATTGATAAAGTTTGGAGATCTATTGGCTTCTGTCACCTGAAGATCCATCTCCCTCACCAGATTTGGGAAGTTCTCAGCCATTATTTCTTTGAATAGGTTTTCTGCCCCTTTCTCCTTCTCTTCTCCCTCTGGTATACCTATAATCCTTACGTTGCATCTCCTAATTGTGTCTGATAATTCTCGGAGAGTTTCTTCATTTCTTTTAAGTCTTGCTTCTCTCTCCTCCTCTGCCTGCAACAATTCTATATTGCCATCTTCCAAATTGCTAATTCTTTCCTCCATATTATCGGCCCTACTGTTCAGAGCATCTAGATTTTTCTTAATCTCCTCTATTGTGTTCTTCATTTCCAATATTTCTGTTTGGTTCTTCTTTATCGTATCAAACTCTTTTGTGACATAGCTCCTGAACTCGTTGAGTTGTCGGTCAGAATTCTCTCTTAACTCATTGAGAATCTTAATGATGGCTGTTTTGAAGTCATCGTCATTTAGGTTATACATCTCATTTTCTTTGGGATTGTTTTCTGTATATTTGTTGCTTTCTTTCTGTTCTGGAGATTTAATGTATTTTTTCATATTGCTTGATGTTGTTGATTTGTGCCTCCGCATGGAAATAGAGTTTGGTTGCTCCTTTCACTTGTTTCAGCTGCTGCGGTGGGAGGAGCAGCTGTTTATATTTCACCAACCAGGAATCCTGTCCGTAGTTGCTATCTGGGCCTGGGCCCCTCTTCGTAGCCACAGTGGCCCTTTGGATTCCCTCCTCTGCCGTGGGGGCCGTCACAGGGGGGCTTCAGGCTGCAGGTGCCTACTGTTGCAGCCCACCTAGATGTGCTCTCTCCTTGGGGTCTGCAACGGTGTTATGGGCTTTTCCAGCAGCCAGGGGTGGGATCACTTATATTTGTCGCTCCGTTGCTGTCGGCACCCACCAAATCTCACTTGTCCTCTATAGGTCGCAGGAGAGCTATTGGCATCTTCTACAGTCTGTGGTTAGTACACCTAGCTATGCTGCTTTTGCCCTGGGGTCTTCCAGCCTTGTGGCTGGCGGCTGGGTGCCTTCTACTGGTGCTGTGCAGAGGCTTTCCCTAAGGCTGCTGTGAGCCTGTAGGGTTTCCCCCTAGGCTACTAAGCTGGGTCTCTGGAACTCTCTCCAGCCCCAGTCCTCTCTGAGATCTCCAGCAATCCCTAGCTTCACGGGGTGGGCAACGGCAGCTGGGGGTCGCCCCGCCCTCAGGGATTCTCTCCGGGCCTCTCCCGGAGCCGTGAATGCTCAGCGTGGCCCCTCTGCTAACGGCAGACAGAGAGTTTTGTCTGCTGCCTGGGCGGAGCCCCGGCGCTTCCCCTCCGGGTCGCAGGACCGGCCTTTTGAAATTTCCCCCCGCCCCGGTCCTCTCCGAGATCTCCGGCAATCCCTAGCCCCACGGGGTGGGCAACGGCAGCTGGGGGTCGCCCCGCCCTCAGGGCTTCTCTCCCGGCCTCTGCCGGAGCCGTGAATGCTCAGCGTGGCCCCTCTGCTAACGGCAGGCAGAGAGTTTTGTCTGCTGCTCGGGCGGAGCTCCGGCGCTTCCCCTCCGGGTCGCAAAACCGGCCTTTGAAAATTCCCCCAGCCCCGGTCCTCTCCAAGATCTCCGGCAATCCCTAGCCCCACGGGGTGGGCAACGGCAGCTGGGGGTCGCCCCGCCCTCAGGGATTCTCTCCGGGCCTCTGCCGGAGCCGTGAATGCTCAGCGTGGCCCCTCTGCTAATGGCAGACAGAGAGTTTTGTCTGCTGCCTGGCGGAGCTCCGGCGCTTCCCCTCCGGGTCGCAGGACCGGCCTTTGAAAATTCCCCCCACCCCGGTCCTCTCTGAGATCTCCGGCAATCCCTAGTCCCACTGGGCGGGCAACGGCAGCTGGGAGATCTCCGTGCCCTCCGTGTCTCTCTCTGGGACCCTCCGGGCGCCCCGAGCACCAGGCTGGATCCCCCCGCCAATGGCGGGGAGAGACTCTCCCCGCGGGCTCAGGTGTGCAACTCCAAAGTTTCCCTCTGCGTTTAGGAGTAATTGCAGGGGGTTTAGGTAGGGTTCTGGTCACCTGTTTCCACCGTCGCTCCTCTGTTGTGTTCTCGCTCCTGCCCTAGACGTGCGTGGATCCTCTGGGGGCGTCCGTTGGAAGAAAGCCGCTTGCGGGTACCAGGCTGCCCGTCGGGGTCGGAGAGCCCTCACCTATTTCCACATCCTCCCGGAGGAAAGTCCATCCGCCTTCCGATGTATAGTCGCGTGGGTGTCTCAGACGTCCTGAGATGCTGTCTGGATATCCTTTGTCAAGCGATAAGTGTCCAAATAATTGTAGACTCGAAGGGCGAGAGACAAAGAGGACTACTCACGGCGCCATCTTGGCTCTTCTTCCATATGATTTTTGAGATGAGTTTCTCAAGTTCTATAAAAACCTCTGTTGGGATTTTTGTTGGAATTACATTGAATGCATAGATAAATTTTGGGAGAAGTGACATCCTACAATATTGGGTTTTTTCAAACATGAATATCATGTGTCTCTCCATTTATTTAATTCTTATTTTTTTCTTCAATTAAGACGTGTAATTTTCTTCATAAAGTTCTTATATGTTTTTGTTAAGTTATTCTTAAATAGCTTATAGTTTTCTTGCTATTGCTAAGGGAAATTTTTTAATTATTATCTTCTAAAACCTTTTTATTTTGAAATAATTATACGCTCACAAGAAGTTGCAAAAATAACAGAGAGGTATTATTACTTTTTAAGTGGCTGTTGTGGGTATGTTATTGACTTATGTGTATTGATCTCATATCCAGCAACCTTGATGAACTGTTTCCGGTTTTATTAGTGTTTCTAAGTATTACTTTCAAATATTCAATCATATTATATGCAAATAATAAACATTTTATTTTTTCTATTCCAGTCCTTATATCTCTTTTCCACTTGTTTCATGGTACTTTCTAGATCCTCCAGTATAATGCTAAATAGAAACAGTGAAAGCAAGCCTCCTTGTCTTGTTTCTTACTTTAAAGCAGAGTTTCTCAATCTCAGCACTATTGACTCTATATAGAAGGTTTAGCAGCATCCCTGGCCTCTATCCCCTAGATGCTAGATGCCATAGCACAGGGTCCCCACCTCTGCCTCCCCACCCCTGCAGCAAGAAATATCTCCAGGCATTGCCCAATGTCCCCTGGAGAGCGATATTGTCTCTGTTCCAGTTCAGAAACACTGCTTTAAAAGGTAGTGCTTCTAACATTTCATCATGAAGTTGGATTCTTGCTGTAAATTTTCCATAGATATCAATTAGGGTTTATGGTTACAAACAACAAAATCTGACTGAGGCTAACCTTATCACAACAGCAACAAAAGAGAGATATCAGGTTTCTAACAGAATCAATGAGAAGGCTGAAAAAGCAGGTTGAGAGAATGGGCATGAACCAAAGGAGACTATATGGGAACCCAGGGTCCAGGGAAAGTTCTAAGAACAGCCTGGTGAGGGTATTGGCTAGTTCCTTCTGCCCCTGCTACTGGAGAGAGCCCCAGACCAGGCCTGCTTCACTGTGAGACCCATTCCCCATCAGGGTCACTAGCAGTGCATCAATTGGCTAGGCTTAAGGCACAGAGTAGCTGGGAGGGGTGGGGAGAACAGAGGTAGGATCTGGCCTTTTGGGTCTTCTAGAGTGGGGGATGGGACTGGACACTCACTGAGACTCACAGAAAGATGGATTTCCCAAATGTAGGAAGAAGACGCAGATGCTGGGCAGCCTAAAAATATTCACAATTATTGAGATATAAAAGATAATCAGTACGCATTATAATGGCCTGTATCACCTTAAGGAAATACCTGTCAAATCCTACTTTGCTTGCTTGCTTTTTTTCATCATGAAGGGTGTGATGGTCAGTTTGATCTATCAAGTTGGCTAGGCTTGAGTCCCCAATTGTCCAATCCAACGCTAACTGAGGTCTGGCTGTGGAGATATTTTGTAGACGTGGTTAGCATCTACAGTCAGTTGACCTTAAGGAAAGCAGATGACCCTCCATAGTGTGGGCCAGGCCTCATCCAATCAGTTGAAGGTCTTAAAGCAAAACTGAGGCTTTCCAAGGAAGAGGAAATGCTTCCTCAAGACTACAGCACCAGCTCCTGCCTGAGAGTTTCCAATCTGCCAACCTGCCTACAGATTTCGGACTTGCCAGCCCCGCAGTCAGGTAAGCCAGTTGCTTGAAATAAATCTGTGTGCATGTGTTTTCTGTTGATAGACAGTCATGCGCTGCATAACGAAGTTTCATTCGACCACAAACCACATATATGACGATGGTCCCATAAGATTAATACCATGTAGCCTAGGTGTGTAGTAGGCTATGCCATCTAGATTTGTGTAAGTACACTCTCCGCACAATGACAAAATCGCCTAACAATGCATTTTTCAGAATATAACCTTATCGTTAAGCAACACATGACTGTGTAGTTTGAGTAGAAATACATACTGGTTCTAGTTCTGTGGAGAACCCTGACTGATACAAAAGGTGTCTAATATTATTAAATGTTTTATCTGCATTTAATGAGAGAATATTTTTTTCTCCCTTGGGGCAGAGACAGCTAGTCTTTCCCTATTATCTGTTCTCTTTTTCTTCCATAATAATAAACTTTCAGGGGACATATGGCCACTCAATACTTTCCTAAAATCCTTTGCACTGGATATGGTCATGTGACTAAGTTCTGGCCAATGAGCTGTGATTTGAAGAAATGTCTGCAGTTTCCGTGTCTTGCCCTTCAAGGTGCAGCTGGAAATAGGGGGTCATGCTCGTGGCTTGATCATTTCCTCCTTCTTGCTAGCTGGAATATATCATGAATGTAGAAGCTGGAGCAGCCATCTGGACCACAAGATGGAAGCCATGCGTTGAAGGGGGCAAGGTAATGATTGAGTCTAAGTCAATGTTGATCGAGAGTCACCATACCAGCTTTGGAATATGTGCCCAGAGTCTTGTGTGAGACATAAAGTTCTTCTCTGATTAACATGGCTATTATTTTAGATCTCCCTGTTCCAAGAGTCAAACTTACATCTAAATACAACTTGTTGATGTAAATTACACAACAGATTTTCTAATGTTAAACAACTCATATTTTTCAACGTACCGAAACATTCATTTCAGTAGTTGCTTACTTATGATTTTTACATCTATTTTCACAGGTGAGATTGGTCTGTAATTTTCCTTTCTTTTACTGTGCCTGTCCAAGTTTTAGTATTGAGGTCTCACTAGCCTCATACTGTTCTCTGGAAAATGATCTTCCTCCTTCTACTTTCTGGAATAAGATGTACACAATAGGAGTTATTGAATCTTGGAAGATAAAATATTTCCCATAATTGCTTGAGCTGGTGGCCCTTTATTGACCACTGATCCAATTTTTACAACTGAGTGATACATTTATGTATGGATGTAGTTCTGTTTCTTCTTGGGCCAATTTTGGTAATCGTTTTCCTAGAAAATTGTCTCAGTTCTTAGATGTTTTCAAGTATTTTGGCTCACACTTTCTCTTACAATTTTATATTTTCTACTCAGCTATAATTGAACTTCTTCTCTAAAATTCCTAATATTGTCTGTTGCTTCTCTCTTTTTTCTTAATCATTCATACCAAAACTATAGCTCTTTTTAAAAGTACTTTCAAAGAACAAGTTTTGGGGGTTTTTATTCTCTAAGTGTTTCATATTTATCTGTTTAATTTCAATTTTGTTGATTTCCGCTTTTATCATTGCTATTTTCTTCCCATAACTTCTTTTTTGCAATTATTGTATTGCCACTTTTGTATTAAGTATTTGGATCATTTTCAATCCCTCTTTTTAAATATATGCTTCTACGTTTACAATTTTCCTTCTCAGTACCCTTTTAACTTCATCCAGGAGTCTCCTAGCCCCTATGGCCCCTTTGTGAAAACTTTTTAAAGGTACTGTCTCTGGTGGTCTTAGCTTTCTGGATGTACAGCTTGGCAAGCAGCTGGTGCTAGAATAGAAAAGCTTCCCCTTCCTCTGGGCAGAGGCCACTCAGCACCATGGGGCATACTTGGTGACTGAATTTTCATGTCCCATCCCCTGCTCAGGTACCCTTGTGCTTTCAATAACCTGCACAACTGCATATTTTCGCCCCAGTCATATCCCCAAAACTATAATAGGCACATAAATTTGTATTCAATCCTACATATTTGTGACATCCATTTTGGCCTCTTTGACACATGAATTCTTTAAAGATAGGTTTTTCAGTTACCATACACATGATAGTGAGGAAGGAAGAGTGGTTTTTTGGTTTTGTTTTTTGGGGTTGTTTGGGGGGAGGGCATTTATTTCTTTTTATATGTCACTGTGGTCAGAAAATGTGGTTCATCTGATAATCACCCTTTTGGTATTTGTTGATTCATGTCATGGGCTAAGCTGCGTCAGTGTTTATCAATGTTCCTTCTGTGCTAAAAGAAGAAAAAGAGACAGAGAGGGAGAGAGACTTAATTTTCTTTTTGTGTAGGGATTTGCAGATGTCAATTAGCATGAGTTATTAATTGTGTTAACTTTTCTGGCTTTAATTTTCTTTTTCCTGAAGTCCATCTCATAGCGATTTTTTTTCTTTAGATATATTAGTAGTAAAATCTCCATTTTTGACAGAAAATGCCTTTATTTCACCCTTATATGTTCAAAAACGTCTTTATTCTACTTCTACACTTAATGGATAGCTTAGCTAAGTAAAAAAGTCTAGGTTGGAAACCATAATCCCTGATAGAAAACTTCCTTCCTAGATACTGATACTGATGTTGAGAAATCCAATGCAATTCTAAAACCTGTTATTTCTTCTCTGCAAAGCTTTTAGGATCTACTCTTTGGCACAAATGTTTCAAAATGCCCCATTGGTTGGTGCGGCTCTATTGTCATCCAGTGTGCTTAGCACTTGATGGACCCATAAAATTTGGGAATTTATGTCCTTCAATTCTTGGGAATGTTCTTGAAGAATTTCTTCACTGGTATCTCCCCTTCCATTTCCCCCATTTTCATTTGTTTCTGGACCTTCGAGTTTAGGATGTGAACTGTCCTCTAATTTTATGATCTTTTCTTTCCTATTCCATCTTTATCCTTTTGCTCCGCTGACTAGGCGATCTCCTCAAATTTATCTTCCAACTCCCATTGAGAGTTTTCCTCTTCTGTTCTCATATTGTTAATTTCCAAGAGGTCTGTTTGGTTCTCTAACTGTTTATTTTTCAATAATCTCCTTCTTTTGTTTCTTCTTCTATCTCTGAGAACATTAACAATCGTTTTTGAACATCGACTCTCCTCCATTCTCTCTCAGTTCTCCTGAAGTTCCTGCTAGATATATTTGGGCTGCTAAAAGAGATCTTCATCTTCCTCGGATGAAGTCCAATTTTTTTTAACTTGGTTTGAATATTAGTTTCTTATTGCTGTGTAACAAATCACCAATACTATTTGTCCCATGATTCTGCAGGCTGAAAGACTGAATGTGCTGCTAAAGCCCTCACACAGTCACAAAGTGTCAGCCGAGCTCGGCCCTTATCTGAAAGCTTTGGGGAAGAATTCACTTCTGAGTTCATGCAGGTTGTTGGCAGACTTGGTTCCTTGAAGCTGTAGGATTGAAGCCCCACTTCCATGCTGGCTGTCTGCTAGAGACGCACACATTTCCTGACACACAGCCCCCTCCTTCTTTCAGCCAGCAACATGTTGCATCATTCTTAACACTGGCATCACTCTAACTTCTTCCTTCCACCAGCCAGAAAAAACTCTCTGCTTTTACAGGGCTCCTGGGATTAGACTGGACTCACCCAGATAAACTCCCTGTTCGTTAACTCAAAGACAACGGATAAGTAACCTAATTACATCTACAAAATCCGTTTTGCCATGAAATGTAACATAAAGAGGGCCATGAAGTCTCCTCATATTCACCATCCTGGGGATCAGGGCAGGAAATCTTGGGGGACCGTTTTAGAATTCTGGCTTACCACATCTCGTAAAGCCATTCATCATCTGACTCCAAATTATCTGGTCTTGTCTTGGTCAGCAACAGCTGCCATAATAAATACAATAGACTGGGTGGTTTAAATGACAAAAATCTATTTCTCACAGCTCTGGAGGCTGGAAGTCCAAGATCAAGGTGCTGGCCAATTCAATTCCTGATGAGACCTCTCTTCCTGGTTTTGAAACGGACGCCTTCTTGGCTTTCTTGCTGTGTCTTTACATGGCAGAGAGAGAGCCTCTATCTTGTATCTCTTCTCATAAGGGCATTAGTTCCATTCATGAGGGCGCCACTCTCACGACCTTACAACCTCTCAAAAGGCTCCGCCTCCTAATGCCATCACATTGGGGATGAGGGCTTCAATATGCTAATTTGGGAGAGACACAAACCTTCCATCCATTGCAAGTCTTATCCCTTTGGACTCTGCTGTATTGACCAATGTTTCCTTCACCAACTCATCATGCTTCTGCTCACATCCAGCCTCTCCACACACTACTTTCTCTCCCTGCAGCCCTCTTGCTCTTCCCATGTGGATAGGTCTTACACAGGATTCAGGTAGATTAGATTTCACTTTCTCTGGAGAGCTCTCCTGGTCCCTGAAGAATATGTTAGGTATCTCTTTTGCATGCACTCATTGCACCCAGCATGAAATTTATCCAAGCCCTTTTCACCCTGCACTGTGAGTGCCTGCCTACAAACCATTTTCTTTAATAGAAAATAAGTTCCAGAGGGCAGGAACTCTGGCACACAATAAGCATTCAACAAAAACTTGATGAATGAATATTAGCAATCATCAGTCAGTAAACTGTTGGAAATCTAAGCATACAATTACACCTTGCCTCCTTAGAAGATGTGTACCTTCAGTTCTAATTTGAATTCCAGGCTTTACTGCAGTGAAGTTGGAGTTAGGACTCCAGGGTCAACTTCCAGCTGTATGACTTTGCTATGCACTGAATGTTCGTGTCCCCCTCCCCCCAGTTTCTTCTGTTGAAGCCTCTAATTCTCAACGTGACGGTATTAAGAGGTGAGCCCTTTGGGAGATAATTAGGTTTAGACGAGGTCATGAGGATGGAGCCCTCATGATGGGACTAGTGCCCTTATAAGAAGAGAGACCACAGAGATGAGCTCTCTCTCTACCAGGTAAAGCCATAACCAGGAACCAGGTCTCACCAGGAACCAAATCTGCTGGCACCTTGATCTTGGACCCAGCCTCCAGATCTGTGAGAAATAAATTTGTGTCATTTATGCCATCCAGTCTATGATTTTTGTTCTTGTTGTTACAGCAGCCTAAGCTGACTGAGACAGGCTTAGGCAAATTATTTAAACTTTCTGAGCCTCTGGGAAGGATGGTTTTAAATTTGGGGGTTTTGCTTACATATTGTTGAATCGGCAAATAATAAAGCTTTTTTTTTTTTTACGTATCGTAAGTGCTATGATTTAATGTAGCGTTCAAAATCCAAATTCAGCTAAAATTATAGAGAAATGAGTAAAAAGGCTTTGTTTCTGGTGTCTTTTGTTGGCAAGTCAGATCTAACTCAGTTTCTTCATCTCCAAAATAAGAAAGTTGGACCTGCTGACGTCCAAGGTCCCTCTCTTGTCTGACATTCTTGGCTTCTTCCCTGAGATGAGCAAACATTACTGAAAGCATTGCTGCCAAGGCACTAATAAAATATTATCTTAATTTAGGTGCAGCCAGATCCTCATCACCAAACAGGAATCTAATTGTTGAGTGCCAATTTCCATCTCTACTGACAAAGGGCATTATCCCCAAAGACTTCAGGGCCATAAGCCTTTTCAGACAATGAGAGAATAAGCAGAGGCATCTGTCGTCAAAACATTGGGAGTAGCCTTTCTCATACAACATTCCTGGTTGCAGGTGACTGGTGAGAAGAATGTTTTGTCATGGATCATAGACATTGGCCTTAACGTCTGAACGTACAAACTAGAATCACCTAGAATTCTGAAGATAGTCATAGGCATGGTTTTCCCACCTAAGTGATTCTCTTCTTACCTACCTTAGAGTTCTCTTCACAGGATAGTACACCTGAATACGGATTTCATCACAAGGGTAGAATGTTCCTTTGCTCAGTCACTCCTCTACGCGTAGAGAGAAAATCTTCAGGCCAATGAGAAGGGACTTGTTGATGTCACTGCTGATTTCTCCTTTGGCTTCCTAATAATCTAATGCAGGTCCCTTTGTCTGTTGTAAAGTGGGGATAATTCTAGTAGTTATCCAAATGGAAATTAAATGAAATAATGTACATAAATCAATTACTAACACACAGTAAATGAGTATTATTAGCTGACCATCTAAGCTATTCGGGATTAGTGGACTCACGAGCAGTAAAAGTAGACAGCTACTTGAGAAGTATGTTTTAAGAGGTATGCACAAGAGAGAATCTTCTCCCAAAGACATACACACACTGCTGTCTTTCGTTTTACCAGTACAGCTTTATTCCTTTTTATTTCAGAGCTTTGCCTAACAGTCTCTGTGGTTGGCCTCTATGACTTGGTCTAGGTAGCATTCTTTCCTTAGGACAAAGTATGCCCCTCTCTAATCCATGTGGTTCTGATGAGAGTGTATCAGTCTCCCTCTTTAACCCCTCAAGGCCACAGAGCCACAAGAATGGGCCATGACTCAGGCATGGCCAAGCTCAGCTCCTCCATCAGCAACATGAACTGATGTAAGGCATGAGCCTGTGACAGAAGCAGACCAATCAGAGAGCTTCATAGGGACTGAACCATAGAAGCTGGTACAGAGGCCCTCTTCTTTCACAGCCCCAGGGCCCACGGCCTCCATCACTGAGAGAGGACTTGATTCAGTAGGACACAATGAGATTATCTGCAAACAAAAGCAGGGGTGAGACTGACTGCCAGGGAGTCCTGGGGCCCTCTCCATTTATAACCCAGCTCGCCCTTTGATCCTGTGGGGTCCCTGGGAGCCTGGCCAGCCAGGTGAGCCAACCAATTGTCCCTTCAGTTAAGACTAATTGAGGTCAGTTTCTTTTACTTACCATTAAAAACACACTAACTCAAGCGATTTTTTTCAAATTGGTATTTATATGAAGATCTACGTTACATCTTTATTAACTAGTAATATCTGAATAGAGATTGCCATATCCAGGGTGGGTAAACGCAAAGTGGTAAGACAAGAGACATTTTTAATGGCCTTGTCAGAAAAACTGAAAATCTGATGACACTATGTCAGTCCCCCAAAATTCCAGGGGCCCAAATGAGATAGACCATATTCCCACAAGGTCTTTGATGATCCTTTCCTTCCTATCTGGTTTCATGAAAGAGGGGTGGGTGGTCTCAACCTGTCTTTGAGACAGCCATGTGCCCTCAGGCTGAGGCAGGGAGAGGAATTCAAGCCCACTTGCTAAGTGCATGTCACGTCACCCAGGGGAGCACATTCAGAACCCAGGGCTCCACATTTGCTCTAAGTCGCTGGCTGCAGGAGGTTGGTGCCTCACGCCCTCTCCTGATTGGAGCCTCCACCCAGTGATCCCACTACCTTTTAGTCTTGACCATTAGAATCACAGGCCCACCCTCCTGCTCATAACATCAGGCACGCTTCGGCTCAATTCCCGCAAATCACAGGCTCATTCATTTGGTTCGGAAAAATGGATTCCTGTGTGGGAGGCTCTGCTTAAAACACCAAGTCTGTGGAGGAGAGAGGCAGTAGACGTAAACGTATAAGATGGGATCTGGAGGAGATGAGTGATATAAGGAAAAACAGAGGAGGAAAGTGGAGGGGACTATTCGGAGCTGGACCGCAACCCCCCAAATTCCTATGTGATGTCCTCAGAATGTGACTGTTTCGAGACAGAGTCTTTAAGGCAAAACGAGGTCATGTGGGTGGGCCTTAATTCAATATGACTGATATGACTGGTGTCCTCATGAGAAGAGATCAGGATACAGACACACACAGAGGAGCGACCATGCAAGGACACAGGGAGAAGACAGCTATCTACACGCCAAGGAGAGAAACCTCAGAAGGAACCAACCCTGTCGACACCTTGATCTTGAACCTCCAGCCTCCTGAACTGAGAACAAATAAATGTCTGTTATTTAAGTCCCTCAGGCTGTGGCATTTTGTTACAGCAGCCTGGACAGACTAATGCACATGGACACAGGTCATTTGACTTAGAGCAAGTGTCAGCGGAGAGGAACAGAAGAGGTCTGAGGTCCAAACCTCAGAGTGCTCCAAAATGCTGGTTGGGAAATCTGGGAAGAGGAGGTGGAACCAGCAAAGGAAACCAGGAGTGGGGAGAGAGGAAACACAGCCATGTGGGGTGTCCTGGAAGCCAGGGAAGGAGAGCCTGAGGGAGGAGGCTGGGTTCAACAGTGTCAGATGGCACTAAGGGCTCCAGCAAGACATGACTGCCAGCCTGATGGAGAGCGCACGTGCCTCCACCAGAACTACTCCAGTGCAGTGGTGAGGTGAGGAGACAGTGGGAGCGGAGGATGGGCGGCAGCAGGAAGACGGTTCTTTAGAGAGGTTTTAGGATTAAGGAAAAAAAGAGAAAGGGGGCAGTGCTGGAAAAGGAGGGAGGTCTAGAAAGTTGTCTCTGCGTGGGAAGTGACAGCAGGTTTGTGTGCTGTGGGAATGTTCTAGAAGGGAGGGAGCAACTGGAGCTGCAGATGAGGGGGAGAGGGAATGGTGGAGTGGTGTCTGGGAGGGGAAGCGGGAATGGCACGTGGGGCAGGACAGGCCTTTGAGGGGACCACAGACAGCCCCACACTGTCACTGGAGGGCAGGGAAAGCCCGGCTGGAGGATAGAAAAGAGCTGGTCAAGCATCCTTTGAAGATGCTCCCTTCTCTGCCCATCTCCAGGCATCCCACACTCCCCAACACACAGCCCTGCCCCCCGCACCGGGTCCCCTCCAACTTCAGTTTTGTTTCTGGGACAGGCTAGGGATGCAGCCTGCAAAGAGCATGGGCGGACAAGGATGTCCAGGTCTGCGGCACCACAGGAACGGTCGCAAACACACGCTAAAGGAGAAGAAAAACACGTCTATTTCAATCATTTTATTTCCGTTTAACGACACTTTAAAAGGTAAGGATCCCATCGACACATCAAAGATAAGTTACCGTGTAGATTCAAAAGGTACAATCGTATCAATTCACAAGGCTTGATTTCCGAAACGTAAATGATAGCTTTTAAGAAATATAAATATACCTGAGAGAAAGAAAATTCCAAAGGATGCCTGTCTCATAATGCCCTGGGATTAAAATTCCCGACAGGCCACCACACCCTCACACTCACCCAGACAGTGCCCTACAGGTCGTCCACGAGTTAGGGCCCTGTTGTTTGGCTTCCAAAATCCAAGGGAAACAAGAAATGCCCATCTCTTACAAAGATAAGCACGGCGAGGTTGTTCAACATAGTTTTCTAAACATATAAAATCAGAGCTGAATTTAAAAATAGTTTCCCGAACACAAAATAAATATAGAAAACATCAATGTGGAATAAAAAAAAGATTGTCCAGTTTAGGCCTTCCACTGCTGACATTTCAAGAAGAGGACAAGTTTATCACATCTATCCACACCTTCGAACCAACCAAATGAAGTGCACTATGCTATTTTAATAATTTAATTTTTATTCAAGACGAATACCACTATTAATAAATCATAAATAAATACCTATGCCCACTCCCAAAATACAATGGCTTAAGAGTCTAGTAGATTCTCTCAAGACACAGGTAAACAACATTTTCAAATATTTTAAATATAAAGGCATTAAGTAATTTCCAGTCATGCTGGATTTCTCTTGATGTCTTATTTGACCAGGTGTAAAATAAATCAATTCTCTCCCATGTGATATTTTCCAAAGCAGAATTCAACTAAGGGTCTCTTCTTTGGTTTATCTCTTTGTTTGGGGACTAAAGGACTGGACCGTTGAGACAGCTGATCTTGCACTGACCTCCCAGGACCATGTGTGGGCAGGAGCTCGGGGCCAGGCTGTGTAAGTGTCACCCTGGCCATCTAAACTCTGGGTGCACCTGGCACTCATTTCTTAAACCAAAGAACAGAGGTATCAGAACCAACAGACAACGCAAAACAATGCAACATCAAAAACTAGATGTGGCTAGGGAATTAATTTTTCCACTGATATCTAGGGTTGATTATGTCTGATAAGGAAGGAATTGTTTTTTAAAATTAATTAGAAGCTAATTTTTTGTTTGTCACTAGTCCAATTGGCAGGCACCGGGATGCCTTCTCGCTTCCCCATCTCGTGTGCTCACCCAGCCCTTCCTGGCTCTTTGCCCCCCACACTGGGGGCGGGCAGCTTCACGGCTCAGTTTCAGGGCCAATTTGAGAGCCACGGGTCCTGTCCTGTCGTCACACTTGAAAAGCAGGACTCATGCTTCTAAGTTCCCAGTGGCCACAAGCTAGAAATCCTTCCACAGATTCAAAACAGAGAATGTAAATACATTTCATATCCCAGAGACATAATTGAGAGTTTATTTCAAATACATCTCCCCTCATGATAAAGTTTCCTGATGTTCACATACAGATTTTTGAATCATGTAGAACCAAACAGAAATAAAAATAAGTGGCAATAACAATCTATAAGAGGCTTCAGGAATTGCTGTTCAAAGGGACCTTACAATTCTCTTAATCCTGTGCTCTACTCCGCCATTCTGCCTGAATAACTCCTGTGTGCAATCGCCTTAAAACCCAAGAGATAATTATCAAGGCTCTCCTCTCCATCAGGCACCATGCCAGGAGAATCTCCTGGGAAATTGCTAAAATGCTAGTCCTGATATGACTAGTGCAGAAAATTCATTCTTAAAAAAAAAAAAATATCATGAGAAAACAAATACCTTCAAATGGAAGACATGGAGAAAAGGTAAACATCATCTCATCTATTTTAAAACGAGGAGGCACAGCAGCTGCTATGTTAAATCAGACTAGTTAATTATTTAATCTCTCACAGAGCCATAGAATCTTGGCGTGGGGAGCCAGCGAGAGTCACCAAGGCCTGGCCTTTTTCCTCTCAGCTGTGTATCCGGGCTCAGGGGAGCAGACGGCTCTAAATACTAGTGCATGCACACTTCTTGCTTGTAAGAAATACACCCATACTCAATAGGCTGCTCCACCTCTTTCACTCTATTTCCCGCTTTCTGAATATTCTGCCTGAAAGTTGGAGTTCAGGAAGATTTCTGAACAGCATGACTGCGAACCATTCCTGCAGTTGGTGTTTCCAAGACACGGGGTGGCACGCGGCACATACTTGTCTTATATTAGTGTGTAACTGATTGTGCAAAGGTGAAAATAATCGAGAGCTCTCAAGCTCCACACTGTCCCCCTGACGGCTGAGGAGAACATCGAGGGCACCTGTTTTCTCACATCCCACATAAGCAAACATCGCCCCACTCTTCTTACTGCCCTTGGTTGACTCTTGGGGAAGGCAGATAACAGACACAAACCAGCTGCCACTGAGCATGGTGCCCTTATTTAGAGCCTCGGATCACACACACACACACACACACAATCTGACAGAAGCCACATGTCTGGAGTGCTGAATCCACGCTCTTGTGAGAGTTGGCTTGTTTTGCAAGAGCTTTAGGTACAGAGAGGTGGAAGGTGGGTTGGACTCGACTGGAGGGGTTCATGTTCTGAAGCCAGACACTTGTTTGAGCCGTGAGATGAAGACTCAGGTAACCTCAAGACAGGGCTGGCTGGGACAGGAAAGGTCGGAGGACCTAGCTACACAGGAGATTCTTGGGAACGCCACAGATGAGAAGGGGCCAAGTCCCAGAAGGTCAAATAGGACCAGGAAGGAGCAGATAGAGACGCATGTCAACACTTGAAGTGACAGCAAGTAGGAAAAGGGACAAGATGGAAGGCTCTTTGGGTGAGGCCAGGCATGATCTTCCCTCTGAGTGGAAGACTCAGGAAGCCTTGGCCATCCGTAGGAGGACTCCCCAACAATGCCATGGTGAAGAGCGAGCCACTGAAGGCCAAGGAGCTGGGTCTCAGCCACATCTGAGCCCGGGACAAGTCACTGAGTCCCCGTGAACCTCAGTTTCCTCAGCTCAAAACCAGGGGGTGAATTATAATAAGAATAGCTAGCTCGAAGGGCTGCTGTGAGGACTCCAGGAGACGGCAGACTGGAAATGGTTTACAACGTCTGTCCACAGACAAGGTACTGAACAAAGGCTTCTTTTTTCAGCTGCCAAGAGAACAGATGCCCGGATCACCTTCTTAGCACTGTGTTTACCCAGCTAAAGCTCTGTGCACAAAACCGCAGCCGCGAACCTCAGCTTGACCCTCATTCCTGATGTCCTGTGAAAAACCCTGAGCAAATATGCCCGACGAATGAATAAAATGAAGGACCGAATGACTGACAGGAGCTTTCTGATGCTGGTTTCCAATCCCGGAGATGCCGCTAATTGAAGGACTTGGCGAAGTCACTCTATTTTCCTAAGCCTTGGTTTTCTCACTTGAAAAAGGAGGCTGTTTTTTAAACCACAGATAATCTATATGATACTTTCCAGCTCCACTTTTTCTTTTTAACCTGTTCAGATTTTCATACTTGCTGAATTAACAAAGTCTAGAACAATGTGGGTCAAGGTGATCCTGTTGGAGAAGGGGGTTAACCCCAGAGCATAACAGGAAGTAAAATAGATGCTTTTAAGAAATATAATATGTGGAAGACACTACAGGGTAGGTAAAGGTTTCTAAGAAAAAGTGAAACGACTGTGCTGCATGAAAGAAGAACGGTTAGGATAATTTGATTAGCGCAGACTACGAAAGGAAGTTGTGCTGTTAGGACTTCCACCCAAATCGCTGATGGGACTCATAATACGTCTTTGAGACTGGACAGCAAGGGGACAATTTTCAGTAATTAAATACAAGGTAAGCATTGCAGATTGCAAAATTAAAAAGTTCTGCAATTTCTATTTGCTGTCATATTATAATGGTTTATTCCAGAGTCCAGTATACATACATAGATAGATAGATAGACAGATAGATAGATAGATAGATAGATAGACAGATAGATAGATAGACAGATAGATAGATAGATAGATAGATAGATAGATAGATAGATAGACAGATAGATAGATAGATAGATAGGTAGGTAGATAGGTAGGTAGATAGATAGGTAGGTAGATAGGTAAATGGATAGATAGATAGATAGGTAGGTAGGTAGGTAGGTAGATAGATAGACAGATAGATAGATTCTTAGCTCCACTAGGACACATTTAATTAAACTATAGTCTTCCATTATTAAATATAGTCCTTGAAATCTATACAACAGGCTTGCTTATCAAGGAAACTGCCTCCTAAACCAAGACCTACTTTTGCAACCAAATCCCTTCAGTGGGGTCAGAACAGCCTCATAAGGTGACGCCCTTCCTGGGTAACTCGTGGACGATCCACATTCCCCACATGTGGGCCGACCAGGTCCCCTAAGTCCAGAATTCACCGACACAGCTCACCTACACAGCTCAAGAGAGCTGACACTGCTTCGTAGTTCTGATCTTGAAAAATAAACTCGACTATCGGCATTGTGTGGTCTTTACCGCCCACCGATGAATGAGCATGTGGTTATTTCATCCAGAAGACAATTGGACTGAAGTCACTTTAATGATCCCACACATACTTCCTGACAACTTGGTTTGCTGTTGTTAGTCTCCTGGGACCAAAAGTTGGACGCAGTTGAGGAGAAGAGGTATATTTCTCTAATCAGCAAAACAGAAGGAGGTGGTGGATGCGACGATACCAGCCATGTGGAGGCTGGAGGACGGGCACATGGAGGCATTACAGGACCTCATCTCCTTCTCAGTGTGTGAGGTTTCCCATTACAGCAGAAGGGGGCCTGAGGTCAGGAAGCACTGCTGGGTAACATTTCTGGGTTTTCAGGTCACGGTTTTCAGTAAAAACACACCCATTTTCCCATTTACCGATTCATTTGGAACCATAGTGTTGGCTATGTTTTAGGAGCCCCTCACCTTTCAGTCTAGATTCACCTATTCCCCTCTAGAACCACCTTCCATAAAGGTCCTTTCAGTTCCACTCAACAAATATCTATTGAGATCCACTATGTTCCAGGAGCTGTGCTAAGAATTTGAGGCACATCGGTGAAGAAAACAAAGATCCATTCCTCCACAAAGCTTTTGTTCAAGTGGGATGAAATGTAAACAATAAACAAAAGAGATATTTATAATAAATAGATATTATATACTTTGTTAGAAATTGACATGTGCAATAGAAAAATGTAACAAGGTAAGGGGACGGGGGGTGGCACAAGTTGCAATTTCATATAGGGTGGTAGGGTATACCTCATTAAGAAGGCAATATCTAACCAAAGACTTGATGGAGGCCAGGAGTGGGCCGTGAGAGTATCTGAGAAAAGAGCAATTGTGGTAGAGGGAACAGCCAGTGCAAAGGCCCTGGGGAGGTGGAGCATGCCTGGGATGGTCCAGGAAGAGCAAGGAGGCGGGTGAGGCTGGAATAGTAGTATTGCTGTCGAGGGAGGCCAGAGTGAGGGATGGGAACGCGTGAAGGGATGAGGTTAGGAAGAACAGAGGCAGCTCATGATATTAAAGATGTGGCTTTTACTCGGAGATAGGAAGCCACTGGAGGGTTCTGAGCAGAGAAGTGAGATGCTTTGATCCGTATTTTCAAAGGAGCACTCTGGATGCTGTGTTAGGAACAGACCAAAGGGATGCAATGACGGAAGCCGAGAGACCAGGTAGAAGGCCACCGCAGGAATACAGGTGAGAGGGGATGGGGGCTTGAACAAGGTGGCAGCTGTGGAGGTTGGGGGAAGTGGCTGGCTTCCAGACAGAACCGGAAGATAGAGCCAACAGTCTCTCCTGAGGCACCAGCTGAGACAAGGGAGTCAAGGATGGCTCTGAGGCATTTGGCTTGAGCCACAGGAAGGATGGCATGACCCTGACCTGAGGTAGTGAAGGCTGCAAGTGCAGTGGATTCGGAGCCGGGGGAGGGGTTCGTCACAAGTTCAGTTTTGGATTTGCTCATTATGTGAAGTCAAGGAGGTGGTGGAATACACGAGACAAGCGCAAGACAGTGTTCTGGGCTGGAGACAAACGGGGCGTCGTCAACATGATGGAGGATATTTAACACCATGAGGCTGGATGAGACCACCAGACCGCTGAGTAAAACTGGGAATAGAGGGGCTGAGGCTGAGCCCTGGGTGCCCCAGCATGAGAAGTCAGAGCGAAGACACAGAACAAGCAAAGGAGGAGCAGCAAGCAGGAGGAGGACCAGGAGCGCCACGCATCCGCAAGCCGGTGACAAGCGCTCGGCAGGGAAGTGGGCCAGGTGAGGACCGAGAACTGACCACAGACCCAGCAATGTGGGTCATCACCAGTGACCTCAATAAGAACCATCTGTGGAGTGGGGTGGGGGGGGGGACCAAAGTCTGATCAGAAGGGATTTCAGAAATAGGAGAGGAATTTAAATACATAAAACTCCCTTGTGGGGTTGAACTGCAGAGGGAATAGAAACAAGGAGACAGCTGGAGGGAAAGGGAGAGTCAAGGGAAGGCGGTTGATGGTTTCAAAAGATGGGAAATGAGAATAAGCTCGTGTGACACGTGCCGATGGGGCAATCGGCAGAGATGGGGAAATGGACATGGAGAGCGAGGCCCCATGCAGGAGTCTTGCTCTCAAAGAGGTAAGAAGAACTAGGAATCAACTCCAGAAGTGGAGGGGCTGAGGCCACAAGAGTCCCCATCGTTCTCTTCTCTAGTCCCAGTGGAGGGCAGGATACCGGGGTTCAGAAGCTGGAGGGTGGACACGGGTGGTGGTTGGAGGCTGAAGAAGTGCCCAGAAATACAGCCTGAGCAGCTGATGCTATGAGCTTCTGCATCTCCCTGAACACTGGGAGAGGGGCAGCTGACAGCCCGGGAGGATGCAGGGCTGACTGTCCCCAACACGCACGGGGGCCCCAACAGCCTGGGTGCACATCCTATTCCTGCTAATTGTCAGTTATGTCACCTTGAGCTGGCTGTTCACCCTCCCTGGCTGCCTCAGTTTCCTCATCTGTAAATCAGAGATATTGCTGGTAACCTGCCCCACAGAGTCGTTGTGAGCATTTAAGGAGATAATAAAGCCCTTATCTCAATTCCCCGGCAAAGAGCATTTGCTATCAAAATCATTGCTCTCCAGATGCCTGCGAGGGAAGCCACTGTCCCACCAGCCTGGCTCCTCTCTGGTCCCATTCGGAAACTAATGTTGGACATTCTTGGAAAAGCATCGCTTTGCCTCCCAATTCACGCTTTCGCAGAGTTTCTCACTCTCACCCACAGGCAAGGTGGCGTGATGGGACACAATCTGAGCTGGACTCTGCCTTCCACAATGGTCAAGCTGGAGGCCTGGGCAAGCCTCTGGGTCTCTCTGAGCTTTCTTTTCATGCTACGTAAAGGCAGGACTGCATGAGCTCTAAGGTCGCTTCAAGTTCTAGAGTCACAAAACAATTTTTCCCCAGAGGAAAAAAAGTCTTCATGACATAAAGAAATAGAGTGGTAAAAAATGTTTTGCAGAAAACCCTTTAAGAACAGCAGAAGCTGTAGGTGGAGCCACGCCTGTGTCATGGGCTCCTGTGGCGGAGGGCTGTCACCAATGCTGAGAAGGCCGGGTCCTGAGTAGCCACACCTCACCCACACAGCCTGGCGGCCACAAAGACACTCACACCAGACAAGGCAGCCTTACCGCCAGACAAAATCCTTCACTCTCAAAACCCACCATTACCTTCAGAATCAGGGGCAGCCCACCCTATGGGACGGAGGGATGTGACTCTGGAAAAATCTGGCCTTCAAAAACCAAGCTCAGTCCCCAATTTTCCCACCTGAGAAGGAGGCTTTCTGAATGTGACCCAGCATGTTCAGAGTGGCCAGGATAAGAAAACATGTCTGCGAAGAAGCAGCTCGATCCAGGTACGAGAGATGCTGTGCAAAACAGGATGCCAGGGCTCATTGTGCATTTTAACATTGCCGCAACCATTTGCAACAAATAGCGCTTCCTGAGTTCAAGTAAGAGCTTAGTCTGACATTTGTAAGTCACGCAGCCACAAGAGGCCTTTGCTTTCAGTGCTGGTAAAGTCAGGTCTGATAAAGCGAAAAATAAGAACCAACCATTCCTGCAATCAGGAGCAAGGGGACTTTGCATGTGACATAACAGTGGCTGGATGGGCCAAGACACTTGCAAAGAAGGGCCTCGTTTGCAGACAGCCCTGCAGAACAGGCTCATACAAACCTCCAGGGAGAAGAAAACTGAAGGTCACACTCCACACCACAAAACTTGGTTGTTCCTCGGCCATCTGAGAAGTTCAAAGAAGATGAGCTTGGGTGAGGCTTGCGAGGTGGCCGCCCCCCTCCCTGACCAGGGCTCACTTCAGTGCTCAGCATCCAAGGAGGTCCTTGAGAGCGTCTTGACTTAAATCCAACTGAATTCCCAGAGAAGCTCCCAGAATCCTTCACAGACCGAGCCTTGTGCCCAACTGCCCTTCAGTTTGAACTTGGAGACCTAAAATGCAGACCAAGGGCATCTGGGGGTGCCACAGACGTCTCGGAGGAGATGCCACGCTCTTGGGGAGGTCAGCGTGGCCAAGAAGTCGGTACAACGGGCCAGGCTTTGCAATGATTTCTGAGCCACATCTATAAAAACCGATTTCTGTCTGGAGCTGGCGTTTCTCAGGGGCTGAGCTGCAGGGGTATCTTCTGGGAGCTGCTTGGTGATGAGGTGAGTGCCAAGCTGCTACCAGGGACTCCGTGTCCAGCCAGATCCATCCCAGTGAATGAAGGCAGCTGGGGGCGCATCTGTTCACCCCAGTCTTAGCACTAAAAAACCCCAAGGATTGGGTGTTGAGGAGGAGGGGTCTCTCCAAAGGGACTGAAGGATGCCAGCAGCACGGCTTCCCTCAGAGCCTCTTCACCACAGTTCTCCCCCAGGGGAGGCAACATGGAGGGGTGGACCAAGTCGGGGGCTGCCGACTAGATTCTGAGAATGCTCCACCTTCATCCCTGCTCCCATGTCTGTTGGCTGTGAGCCTTGGGATGAGTTCCCGCACCTCTCTAAGCTACGTTTCCTCCTGCATAAAATAGGGATGGTCACACTCACCCCTTCAGATGGAGACGGATCTCTGAAATGGGAAAAGGAAGGCATCCATCGAGCATTCAGTGCCACAGTGTCCTCAAGCGATGGTATCTATTATTGCTCAGGCATCAAGTGGGAATCATCCAGCGCTTCCAATGAAGCTTACGTCCTAGTTTAGATTTGGAATGCCACAGGGCATCACTCTCAATCTTCTCCCTCTTCCTTCCTCACTCTCTCCCTCCCCACTGATGATCCCCAGCGGTGCCATCCGACGATCTTTCAAAAACTATCACGCGTGGGTCGTGGAGTGTGTCCAGATGTGCCACTGGGCTCCCCTCAGACAGCTGGACACTCTTCTCCCAGGGAACTTTCCAGAGCATGCCAATAGATCAGCATATCGTTAGGCTTGACAAAATGGGAGGCCACGATCTTCCTAAAACGGCATGTGGAAAAGCTTAACCCACCTGGGAAAAAGGTCTGCTCAGAGTGGAGCTCCTCCGGTTTGATCTTCAGTTTTGCGAGGCAGAGCCCCACAAAGACATCTTCCAGTTTAAGGAACGGAACAGTCTCAGAAACTTCATACACCTGACGTGCAACATCGCCAGAAAACACGTAGGCGGTGCCCGAGCAAAAAGGTGGGTACCTGTCCCACGGATACTCGTATTTACTGACAAACCACTTACTCTGCTTCATCCTAATCGGGTAGTCGTGCATTTTTAAGAAGCCAGTAAAAAACCGAGTTGTTCTGTTTTTCTTCAGAAGCAGCTCAGTCAAATAGTAGATGTTGATAAACATGTCAGAGTCTGTTTTCATCACAAAAGCTGCCTGAGGACAGAAGCGGTGGATCCACTCTATACCCATCATGGTCTTCAGAGTTAAATTGAAATAAACATCCAGAAAGTCCTTCTGGATGATATCTCGATATTGCCGGCCTTCGTGGGCCACCGCTTTCGATGTGGCCTTACTGGTGGTGGTTCCCAAGAGGAAGAGCGTCTTTATTCGTTTTCCTTTCACAATCTTTTCTTGTCCCCACGTGTTCCGGATGACCGTGCGAGCCAATGTCTGTTCCTGGGATGAAGTCACCAGGAGGACAAGGAAGGGAGGATTCTGCCCACAGTCCACATCTGGGAGCTGAAGGAAGTTCTCCTGCCTTCTCTTGAAAACAAACGGCCCTTCTTTAAAAGGAATCAGAGTGTACATGCTCAAATACAAACAGAGGGCTCCCAGAACCACCAGTGAAAGACACAGCAACATCATCTTCACGTTGGCCATCTGAAATGGAACAAAATCAGATGTGTAGCCCTCAAAAGCAGGAAGCCATGTTTAGCTTTACCTTGGGAGGCTGAGATGGGGAAGAGACCCAGGTTTCAGGGCTTATGTTTCAGAAACTCTGGAATCTCACTGCACACCGAAGTGAAGAGCTGTGGTTTAACGTGGAGGCAGAGACGACTGCCAGCACCATTCACCCTACAGTGTGAGATCAGGACCACAGAAAACAGGGCACTGGGCCCAGCTCCAAAGCTAGCCAGCCCTTCACCAGGGGAGTCTCAGATTCCTCATTTAAAAAGATATGGGACCACATCTCTCACTAGGTCCTTCCAGCTCCACCCTTCTCTGACTCCATAATTAACTCCAGCTCAAGAACCTGCAACACTGGAAACCGCATGTTCTAGGTCTAAATCTATGGAGCATTTGCATTCTCTGATCGAATCAAGCACCATTTTACTACTCAAATAAAAAGCAGGACCCGTAGTCTGATCTGCACAACCCCCTCGGAATTCCATTCCGCTGGCAGTGATGGTTATTTTTGGTTTTTTTGGTTTCTTTTGTAAACCTCCCAATTGATCCTTCCATCTTTTGCCCCATCCATCTCTGTCATCCTCAATGAATCCAGGAGCATCCATCCTAATGTAATTACATTAAGAAAGCAAATAACTCACTTTTTCCTTGGTAAGAGGAACCTCTGGTTTGAAAGCTAAGCCACAGGGTAGATTCCAAGAGGACGTTTGTTCCTAAGAGCTGTCAGCATATGACATTCAACACTTTCACATTCTGGGTTTGGTTTGTTTACCAAAAGTGATGGTTCCCTTCGTCAAGAATCACTATAAGGAAACAACAAAAAGAAAAGTGTCATTCAAGTCACCAAGCCTGACCGGCAGCTCTTCATCATTTGTGCCCGAGTGTTTTCTGGGGTGCTGCTTCTGCAGTCACCTACCCACGTGACCTTGGGGAAGCATCTGAGCCCCACCCCCAGCCTCACTTTTGTCATCTGTAAAATGGGTACGATCGAGACAAACCAATTCCACCACATGGTTCACCTGTTGACAACAATAACAGCATGCAAATATCTGAGAGTCTTTTCAGGTCTTTCCAAGGGGTTAGAACCCCACGGAGAGCTTTTTAAGCAGACATGGTCACTCAGAAGTCAGTTTTAGTCCAATTTCTCATGCAAATAATTTACCATCTCTACATAACAGAATCTGTGGCTGATGCTTAAAGACGTTAACACAGAGAAGAACTCCATCAATTCTCAACTCAGTGTCTGTGTCTTCAAAATGTCATCCTGGGTGAGAGGACAGAGGAGCCAGCAAGAAAAGAAACTGACTGAGTGACATGAAGAAAGGGTTGGTTGTCTTGATGGCAAAAGAGGACCTCGGAATTTCATTGTGTTAAAATTCTGTTCCAAATATATTCACTATAAAAGAAAGGGAACAATGAGGCTGGCCTGGTGGCGAAGGGGTTAAGTTCGCACACTCCGCTTTGGTGGCGGGGCTTGCAGGTTCGGATCCCGGGTGCAGACCTACAGCACCGCTCATCGTCACACTGTAGCAGCGTCCCGCATACAAAGTAGAGGCAGATTGGCACAGATGGTAGCTCAGGGCCAATCTTCCTCATCAAAAAGAAAAGAAGGAGAGAGAGAGAGAGAAAGGGAACAAGGATGGAGATTTCCAGAACGAGCTAACTTTCTGGAGACCAACTTAGTCCAGCTCCTGTTCTTCTCGGCCCCCGTGGAGCCCCTGTCCAGCTGGAGTTCCTGCCAACTTCAGAGAAGTCACCTCAGGAGGCAAACAGACAGTGAGAACGTGTCTGAACTGGCATGCAGGATGCTGAGAATTCTATTCCCTTCTTTCTCTCTTTGTGAGGTTATTTATTTGCACAGTTAGGATGTATTGTTTATTCTGGTGGAAGAAGGGTGAGGGGGACCAAACCGCGTTCTCCCACAATGCATTTTAGAGAGAGACGTAAAACCCAAATGCAAGAGAAAGATGACATTTCTCTACTTTGCTTCCTTTCTCAGGTAAGTTTGCTCTTCTTCGGGGGTTGCCTCAATGGTAAACCTTCAGTTCTCATTCCCCTAGTGTGCTTTTTCTCAGGATCCTTTGCACGGATCTCCAGCCCCAGGGATGCTCGCTCAGCTCACTCCTGCATTGGTCTCTTGCTGGACTCCAAATGGCACCCAGGAGGCAGAGCAAGTGGCAGGGCCCTACTGGCCGAAGCACATAACCCATCATGTCCCCCGGGGCCCAAGCCAGCTGGAGGGGCCATGTGGAGGATGCCGTATTTGAGCTTGTCCCTGCAGGGCAGGTGTGATGGGACAGGTGGGACTCAGGAAGCGGGCAAGCAGTCCAGAGACCTGGCAGCCACCTTCAGGATACTTACTCCAGAGCTGTGGTCACATATCTGGGAAAACTCTCGCCATCCCGCAGCCCGTGGCCCATCCCAGGGAATGCAGAACAGATGACATTGGGAATCTCCACCCTGAACAGCTCAGAGATTCTCAAACTCAGGGCCTGTAACAGTCACCCGGGACCCGGGTAAACATGCAGGTTCAAAGGGTCAGTCCTACAAAGATCCTGATAAAGCGGGTCTGGAGCCCAGGAATATGCATTTTTACATGTCCCACATGATTCTACTCTAGGCGCCTTTGAAAACACCAGTGGGCACCACATCACAAACCAGTGGGGCCAAAGACCCCAGACCAGCATGCCTATCCTGATTTTTAAGTGGACTAGTTGTAGAGCTGAAAATATCCCTTCCCCTAGGGGAGAGGAGGAGAGCAGGAGGGGAGTGGACGAGTGTGATGGGGAGTGAATTCCTGGGTCACATGTGGCCTGGAGCCAGAGATGAGCCACGCCTCCCCGAAGTCCACCCCATGCCAACACCACCTGGCCCAGGGTCTGGAGGTTAGGCCTGGGCCTTCTCAAGGAAAGACGTTTTATGAGGAGGCTATTCCATGAGACTAATGACGCTCTGCTACAGGACTACTCACCTCCACTGTTTTCTTTCTGTTCTCAACCAAAACTGTAGAAGCTTCAAGCACCGTGAAACCTGGCTCTACTCTTGGGCTCCAGTAGAGGGGAGAGTGTCCCCAAGAGTGAGCAGGAGCTGGGTGACCCCAGGTGTCCCCAAGGAATCAAAGAACTGCCGTGTGGAGGGAGGATCCCCCAACTGCCCCAGACCCATGCTGGACCAGCAACTCTGAGCTCCTACCTGGTGTCCAGCACCCCGCCCACTGGAGGAGGACCGAGCATCAGCATCAGAAGCAGAGGGAGCAGCGCAGCTCTTGGAGTCTGATGGCTAATTGTATGTGTCAACACAACTGGGCCACAAGGTGCCCAGGTATCTGGTGGAACGTTATTCTGGGTATGTCTGTAAGGGTGTTTTGAATGAGGTAAAAATCTGAATCAGTAGACTAATTAAAGCATATGTGCCTCCCTAATGTGGGTGGGCCTCATCCAGTCAGTTGAAGTCCTGAATAGAACCAAAAAGCCCACCCTCTCCCCAAGGAAGGGGGAACTCCTCCTGCCTGACTGCTTGAACTGGGGCATCAGGGGTTTTTTTCCTCCTTTCAGACTTGAACTGAAACCTCGGCTCTTCCTAGGTCTCAAGTGTGTCAGTCTTTAGACTAGAACTACACCACAGGCTTTCCTGGGTCTCCAGCTCGCTGACTACAGATCACGGGGGTTCTCAGCCTCCATAACCATGTGGCCCAATTCCTTATAGCAAGCCTCTTCTACCTATATCTTTCTCATCTCCCGTTGGTTCTGTTAGTCTGGAGAATACTGACTACTGCATGTGGAGAGCCCCTGCATCTTATGAACAGCCTGTCACTGATCCCTCAAGAGCAATTTAGTCATGGAGGGAGCAAAGGGATTCTTCTGGAAGCATTCAGGAAGAGGAGTAAAGGCCACCTGAGGAAGACAGCAGGAGTAAGATCCTCAAGAATACACCCCATCACAGGTTTCTCAACAGGAGAAAACACTGGGTGTGGGGGCATGAGGCACACAATAACCACGTCATGCAATTCAGTTTGCACCCAGATGACTCCCCCAAGCTGGATGGTGGCCCGGGCAAACAGATATCTTATACAAAAGCTGAGGGAGTCTATCCAATCTTTTAACAAAGTTCACCAGTTTCCTTTCCCAGAGGAATAAGCTGATGTGCATTTTAACTGTGTAAGAAAACTGGCACAACAACAGACAAATAAATCAATGGAGCAGAATAGAGAGCCCAGAAATAGACCCACACGTATGGTAGATGATGAATGCATCATGAGAATTTAGCGGAGAAAGAGTGGCCTTTCAATCAAGAGTGCTGGGTCAATTTGATATCCACATGGGGAGAAAGAAGTACCTGACCCCAACCTCACACCATACATAAAAATCAAATCCAGATGCATTGCATATCCAAAGGTAAAAGGTATAGCAATAAAGCTTCTGGAAGAAAAGCTTTCTGATCTTGCACTAGGCAATTTTTTTTTTTGAGGAAGATTAGCCCTGAGCTAACCACCACCAATCCACCTCTTTTTGCTGAGGAAGACCAGCCCTGAGCTAACATCCATGCCCATCGTCCTCTACTTTATATGTGGGACACCTACCACAGCGTGGCTCTTTGCCAAGCGGTGCCATGTCCGCACCCGGGATGCGAACTGGCGAACCCCGGGCTGCAGAGAAGCAGAAAGTGCGAACTTAACTGCTGCACCACCAGGCTGGCCCCAGGCAATTATTTTTATACAGGACACAAAAAGCACTCCATAAAAGAAAAGGATGATGAATGGAACTTGAAAAGATACCATCAGGACAGTTCAAAAGCAAGCCACAGACTGGGAGAACATATGTGCCAAACATATAACTGGCAAACAGACTATTATCCACAATATATCAATAACTTCTGTGAATCAGCAAGGAAATGGCAAAAAAAAAACTCACAATTTTTTAAAAAATGAATTGTGAACAAGTTATTTTGCAAAAGAAATATCCAAATACCAAAAATCCAAGAAAGGACAACATCATTAGTCATTAGGGAAATGCAAATAAAACCACAATAGAATACCACTGCAACCCATTAGAACGACTGGGCACATACTCAACAGAAATGATTACTTATGTCCACCAAGAATGATGGCCAAGAATGTTCAGAGTATGTTGCTCATAATAACCAAAAACTATGGTCTCAGGGTCTATGGGTCCAATCAGGAGAACGAAATTACTAGTAATTCAAAAAGAGAAAGTTTAATATAAAGAATCCTAGCAGATATAAGGAGCAGCCACAGCCCCCAGGGCTAAGGAGGAAACCTTGGGGAAAAGCCCCCAACTCAGGGCTGAGATCCAGACCTCCTTGATGAGGACAGCATGGCTCACGGAGAACAGAGAATCACTGTGGGTCCAGAGCCAGTTTCATGGGGTCCAGTCAAAAAGAGTGAATTTGGAGCCAAGAGGCAATAAATTGATATAAATGGCACAAATGTAAATAAGAAATTTCCATCAACAGCAGAATGATCAATGAAATGCTAAACAGCCATTAGAAAATACAAACTTTTGGGGCCGGCCTGGTGGTGCGGTGGTTAATTTCACACATTCCGATTCAGCAGCCCAGGGTTCACTGGTTCAGATCCTGGGTGCGGACATGGCACCACTTGACAAGCCGTGCTGTGGCAGCCTCCCACATATAAATTAGAGGAAGATGGGCATGGATGTTAGCTCAGGGCCAGTCTTCCTCAGCAAAAAGAGGAGGATTGGAAGTAGATGTTAGCTCAGGGCTAATCTTCCTCAAAAAAAAAAATTTTTTTAAATACGAATTTTTGACACACCCACTATGTATTCATCCGACAGACATTACAATGAGTGAAAAGAGCCAGACATGAAAGAGTACGTACTAAAGGATTCCATTTATATGAAGTTCAAAACCAGGTAAAACCTACCAATGACGACAGGAGTCAGAATGGCAGTTACCTTTGTGGTGGGATTACTGACTGGAAGTGGGCACAAGGTCCCTTCCGAAGAGCTGGATATATTCTATTCTTGATCAGGGTGGTGGTCACATGGGCAGAGACACCTGTAAAGATTGATGGAGTCTCACAGCTAAGATTTGTGCACTTTGCCTATGTAAGTTATACCACATTAATATTTTTTAAATGATTTTAATTAAAAATAAATCTCTGGGGGCCAGCCCTGGAGAGGTAGAGGTTAAGTTCACGGGCTCCACTTCTGCAGCCTGAGGTTCGCAGGTTCAGATCCTGGGCACTCATCAAGCCATGCTGCGGCAGCATCCCACATCCGAAATAGAGGAAGATAGGCACTGATCTTAGCTCAGTGCAAATCTCCCTCACCAAAAAAATTAATAATAAATAAATAAATAAATCTCTGAAAAGATGATATCTTCTGTAGAACAGCCCAAATTTATTTGACCACAAATCTGATTTTTTTTCCACAGGGCATTTCAATGGCCAGCGTATCACAGAAGAGACCCACTCTGTGTCCAGGTCTTACTTCACAAAGGGGACTTGGTGATGACCCCGACAGGTCAATGTCACTGAAAGAAAAGTTGAATGCTATTTATAGTTTTCTCAGAAACAAGAGGCACGGCTGGCCACGCAGGACCACAGGAAGGACACTAGGTTGGGTCAGGAAGCAGAAGCAGGAGCAGGAGACAGGTCCAGGCCACGGCCTTTACTGAGTATTTTTGTGGAAAAGGCAAGACAGGGCAGGGTGAACAGCTTAGGAGGGGCTACTGTGAGATACTGCGGCGGGCTCTGGGAGACAGGGGTGGCCCCTCGCCGCCTGGCACCCAGCCCTGGGATGATGAAGGCAGAGAAATATTGTATTCCGAGGTGGGAGAGCCAGAGAGACGGTGTGACTCTGGGCTGGTCAGTCTGCATGTCCTTTGGCTTTCTCTGATAATTGGTTAGCCCTGGGAGCGGCAGTCTCTCTCCAGCCAGAAAGGTCTTCTAACAGATCAAACATTGTAATATACAGAAAATTAAAAATAAGATTACTACAGCCCAGGAAATAAGGTCTGGGCTTGCCTCTTCTGTAAACCCGAAAGCACTGATGGCTGCTTTCACAGATCACCGGCCAGATACGGAAGGCAGGCTCCCTGACCCAAGGGTGAAGTTTCTATCACGATTCTACAATATTTCATTAATTGTCAAATCAGTCCCTACTGCATTTTCCATTACGAGTTAAGATGCTGCAGAGCAGATTTTAAAAGCCCCCGTTTGTTCAGTTCAGGTAGCCTGCTGGGATGGAAAGACGGAGGCATTTGGAAACAGACAATCTCGCCAACATCCGGCTCAGGCACAATGTGATACTACTTGGCACCTGGCACTTGGATGCTCCAGTCCTGTCTCCTTGTCTCCGACTAGGGAGAGAACGCCCGCTCACAGGGAGGCCGGAAAGCATGGCCTGCGTGGCAGTGATCATTTCGGTCACAACTTCTAATCAAAGTGTGCCTTCAGTGGCATGGATGGCACCTACTAATGTCAACCCAGTTCCCCCCTTCAAGTTCCACCTGGCTGGAGGTATGCTGCCCACACGCTCCTGGTTACAGACAAGCGGGTGTGCACTGTCCATGGGATGACCTGAACCAAAAGCAGAGTGGGAGGAGTGTCTACAGGGGACCGGGAGAATCTCACTCCTGGCTGGCTGCTCACACCCCAGGCCACCCTAGATGAGGCCCGAGGGCACCGGGAGAGAACACGGTCTGCAGGGCGCCTGCCCCTTGGAGCACGGTGACCTTCCCTGGGAGAGCCAGTGAGAGGAACAGAAGTGGGCCTCCTACAGTTCGCCCGGAAGGAAGTTCTTCCCAAAGCCAGTGAAGGAGCCCCAAACCCCCCACAAACGTTTTTCTATCATGGATCCTTCTAACACAGTTTATAAAACCAAACATACAGGATTACAAAGGAAGGCAACGATGTTGAAATAAATGCATCAAAACATTTTTTGAAGTGTGCCAAAGTAATACGTGCACTTCTTCATTATTACATCTAATAACGATTTCTAGCTCCAGGTCTAATAACCACCTTCATTTTGAAGGCAGCAAGAGCTTCGCCCGTATTCGGAAATGTCTACATCTACTGTAATGTGATGTGAAAATGCCGGAAATTTCTTTCAGAGGTGAAGTCTCAGGCTCCAGACTGTCGAGATCAGTGCCTGTCATGGGCTGAATGGTGTCCCCCTAAATTCATATGGTGGAGTCGTAACCCCCCGTACCTCAGACTACGCGACCCCATTTGGAGAGAGGAGCTTTATCAGGTCATGATGAGGTCTTTAGGGCCAGGTTACCAGCCCTGCTCTGGCACTCAGGGACTTCCACAGCCAGTGGTGGGCAGGCACACATACCCGAGCTGAGGAATGGGCACACTTCAAAACTAACAATGGCACCGATTCAAGGGGAGGGAGAGTGGCATAACGGATATCCGAGGCACTGGGTGAGACCACCCCAGATTTCCACTCACTCTAAGGTTTTTTGTTGTTCTTACTGTCACTTCTTTCTAGTCTCACCTTCTGGCTGGGCCAAGGCTGAGCTAGGGTCAGGTGAAATGGGACATTTGACAGCTGCATGTTTTTTACCACTTTTTTGGGTAAAATATATTGTTTAATTTTATGAAAAAAATGGTGACAGTGGCTGACGATTTTTAAAACTTTTCCTACTCAAAATAAACCATCAACTCTATTTCAACCACTCCCCCATTTAAAAAATGTTTTCCCATCTACTCTAGCTCCCTGTGGCAGGTCAACAGAGTCCCCCACAAGAGACATCCTTTGGCTGTGGCCATTCACACCAGCTGCCCTTCACCACAGTGGCTGGGGTTGGCACTCAGAGGTGTTCAGAGGACCCTTTGGTGAGAAGGGAATTCAAGTGTTCCAAACCAGTAAGGAATGGTTCCTTTGCCTTTGACATCCTCTCTACCTTTGACATCACCTCATCAGCTCAAGCAAGAACTGTGAACCAAAATCTCATTCACCACTCACCCTTCATGCCGCCGGTGGCTGTGGGAAGTTGTGTTAGTGACGTGCCCCCGCTGGCACGGCCTCAAGGGCATCTTGCGCCCTTCTTTGGAGGCTGACCAGCTAAGACAGGAACACATCCTGTTGGAAGCCCACGGCTGTCACAAGGGAGGACAGTTCGTGCCCTCATCCCAGGCCCTTCTGCTGCCTCGGAAAACCTCTTCTGTGTGTCTCCTCGGTGGCAGCGAGGGGTCCAGGTGCTTGGGGTTCAATGAGAAAGAAGACAAACCTTTGAGCGGCTCACAACCCACGGGACCAGCAGAGCAATAACCATGGAGCGATGCAGTGATGTGAGGTGAGCCTGACGTGGACTCCTCCTGACCCAACTTCAGTCAGGCTCCCCTGAATGCCCTTCTCAGCTGGGCCTCAACCTTTGGACTCCCGTATCCATCTGTGCATCGCCCAATTTTAGCAAGAACCCTGCCTAGTGGGTTTAGCCAGAATCCCCCACCCTCAATCTGATCAACTTCCTCACCCCCGAGGCTAGGTATCTGACCACCTGGCCTGCCTTCAGCAAGATTCCCATCGAGTCAGTTTAGCCAGAATCCGCTCCCCGCCCCAACCCCTGATATTTCTTCTCAGTAACTTCCCATCCCCCAACCCCGCCCTGCCCTTGACTACAAACCCCTGCTTGTCCGGGCTGTATTCTGAGGTGAGCCCGGCTCTGAGCTCTCATTTCCCCGACTGCAAGAGTTCCAGAATGAAATCTGGTTTAGCCGCTCAGTCTGCTGTCCAGCTCCGGCTCTTCTCTGACACAGGGCAGAGGAGAGAATGGAGGTCCCGCCTGGGGGCCGTTCAGAGCTGCCCTTGGGAGGCCCCCCGGCAGAGGCAGGGGATCCGGAAGGGCCCGGTAGGTTCCAGGAACAGGACAGGGTGCAAAGGGAAAGCCTGGAGTTGAGGTTGGAGAGCAGGCAGGGCGGGTTCAGCGTGGCCTTGAAGCATGTGAGGAGCCTGGCTTCTTCTGAGGACGTCAGGGGTCCACAGGCCTCCTCTAGGTCTTCGAGACTGATAATCCAGGGTCCCATGAGGCCTCCCTCTCCCATCCATGACACAGCAGAGAAGACTCTGCTTACTTTGAAGATGGCAGCGCCAATGGAACCAAGCGACGAAGGAGAGAGCGCCCGGGAATTCATACTAACGATCACTGTTCTCAGAATCGACGAATTTAGAGCTTTAGGAAGGCAACTTAGGAACCGACATTTCAGGAAGCTGGGGCTGCCAAAACCAAAGAGCACAGACGGGGGCGCTTAAACCCTTTATTTTCTCACAGTTCCGGGGGCTGGAAGCTGGAGATCAGGCTGCCAGCCAGTCGGGTGCTGGTGAGAGCCCCCTCTTCCTGGCTCGCAGCAGCCACCTCTCACTGTGTCCTCACATGGCAGAGGTGGGGGGGTCGAGGGGGACTCGCACAAGGGCTCTTGTGTTCTGGGGTCTCTGCTTACAAGGGCACTAATCCGATCATGGGGGCCCCACCCTCATGACCTCATCTAACCCTAATCGCTCCCAAAGGCCCCACCTCCTAACTCCATCACACACGCATGAGTCTGGGGGGACATACTGCAGTCCTTTACTGAGTACCTGGTGCCGGTCACAGGGAGCAGTCCCGGGGCCTCCTCAGATTTCCCTCAATTACATGAACTTTCTCTCCAGAGGAAAGCATTGCTCTTTTCCAGGCTGTCAGCTGGGCTTCCTGCTGGTAAGCTCCATTTCTGGACCTTCTAGACTCTTATTCCCTTGGGAACGGGCAGAAGGGAACCCCACCCAGCCTCGTGCCTCAGACTCTGAGACGTCAGCCTGCCACAGGGGCTCTGGACTCATTCCGGTCCATTCCCTCGCTCTACAATCTATCCCCTGCTGAAGCTTTCTCTATCTAAAGAAAAAAAGTGCTTTTACTTGCAGCTCCAAAACCTTAAAAAACACAAGAGCACAACTCAAGGTTTTTGAAACCTCATTCTTTTAAACCTCCAGAGCATTCTTTTCTGAACAGCCCAAATAACACCGAACGATTTTACTGAACAGTTTTATCCACGATGTCAAAAGGAACAAAAAGAATGGTGTCCATAGATTTAGGAAGGCCAATCTACCATGGGATTTTTTAAAAATAAGCTTTTGAGGGGGCTGGCCCAGTGCTGCAGTGGTTAAGTTCATACATTCCACTTTGGTGGCCCGGGGTTCACCAGTTTGGACCCTGGGTGCAGACCTATGCACCATCTGTCAAACCATGCTGTGGCAGGGGTCCCACACATAAAGTAGAGGAAGATGGGCATGGATGCTAGCTCAGGGCCAGTCTTTCTCAGCAAAAAAAAAAAAGAAAAAGAGGAAGATTGGCAGCAGATGGTAGCTCAGGGCTAATCTTCCCCCAAAAATAAATAAATAAATAAGCTTTGAGGGGCCAGCCCAGTAACTTAGCAGTTAAGTTCGAGCTCTCCTCTTCAGCAGCCTGGGGTTCGCTGGTTCAGATGCCAGGCACGGACCTAGGCACTGCTTCTCAAGCCATGTTGTGGCAGGCGTCCCACATACAAAGTAGAGGAAGATGGGCAGAAATGTTAGCTCAGTGCCACTCTTCCTCTGCAAAAAGAGGAGGCTTGGCTGTGGATGGTAGCTCAGGGCCAATCTTCCTCAAAAAAAAAAAAAAAAAGCTTTTGATTACTTCAGTAAGCTAAGAGTTGGGGCCTTTCTTCTGACCAAAAACTAAACAAATTAATAACACAGCAAAAAAGTAGAATGTCATTAATGAGGTTGCTGATTATTCTGTGCAATTAACCACTTTAGAAAAATTTGGAAAAGCTCTTGGATTGCCTGGGTCTGGTGACATTAAGGAAGGATAGTATTCTTACCCCCATACAAAACACCTTGAAAACAAATAAAGAGATTTCTCCCAGAGAACACTTCCTGCTTATTCCGGATGCCTATGCCCAAACAAATCTAGAGCCAGAGAATCTAGGCTGCTTGAGTGACATCTCAATAAAGAATTCGAAAGTGACAGGAAGTCAGCATGCAAACCACATGTACGGGTGGAGAAAGAAGAAAGATAATTAAAACAAGGAAATGTCATCTTTCTGTAAACTATGGCCTGCCCAGATTCCAAATCATATGAAATGCCTCTTAAACAAGAGGCAATGAAAACAATAGCCAGCAATTCAGGTTGGACTGTGCTGCACGCAATGTGCATCTTGACTCGTTGAGGCATGAAATTTCATTTCTTGACTAACAAGTTCAGCCGATCTTTAAGATGACGATCCACGGATCCACCAGGCCCCCATAAATCAGCTCACGTCCTGCCGCATCTGTTCCAGCTGATCTCCCTTGGCCTCTACCTTCAGGCCACACTTGTTCTCTTTCCACTCCTTGAACAGACCCATGCGTTCCCTCCTGTGCAAATGTCCCATGCTGCGCGCCTTTCCCGGGGCCTCCTCCACCTTCCACCCTCACCCCACTTCTGCTCAGCAAACCCTACTCACCCCTCACGCCAAGTCCTCAGCAGAGCCGTTCCTTCATTTACTACTCGCGGAACCCACTGTCTGGTATTTTATCAGTTTCATTAACAGGACTGTGTTTTATTATTTCTTTGTGCCAACCTTGGACTTCTGCCCACCTTTCCCACTGGTTGATAACGCCAGGACAGAGCAAGGGTCCTTTTCTGTATCTTTCATCACTGTAGCATCTGCGGATGCCCAGTATTTGCCACATATAAGCCCAAAGGAAAGTTATTTTTAATTGAGGTCACACTGGTTTATAATATTATATAAATTTCAGGTGTACATCACTATATTTCAACTTCTGTATAGACGGCATCATGTCTACCACCAAAAAGCCAGTTGCCATTAGTCACCCTACGCTTGTGCCCCTTTACAAAGGAAAGTTTGGAATGAACCAATGAGAAGATGTCCATGTCTCCAAAAGCCAAATCATGCTTCTTTGCAACATTTTCTTACACAAAATCTCTCACTTTATATGGCATCTCCTAGGGACCAAACTGTTTTGCAAAACTTTTCAGTGCATTAGGTATTTTTGCTTTATGTGCATTTCATAAGACTTCAATTATTTCTCAGAAGAAACGGAATCTGGCTTATTTCAGTGGAAGAGGAAGCAACATCAAGCGTTTCACCCCCTACTGCTCACACTGAAGAGGCTCGTGGGTTATTAGAGGCAAAGAGTGGAGCGTCATTAGGACTGTTCAGAAACACAAGTCAGGATGCTTTAGCATGAAGAGGAATGAAAAGCTGTGCAGAGAAGAAAGACAGGGGAACCAATGGCACATACAGAGCATTAATTCCAGCATTTGCCTATTTGTGCCAGGAGGGAGGCATAGAATGATCATGCGGATGGAAGATAATCTTCGTTCAGCAAATAAGGCATACACAATAATAAAGAATGGCTGTCCAGACACAAAATTCAAAAGCACACGTGATTTGTCAACACAGCAGAAGTGACACTCTCAGAAGCAGTAAAACCTCTGTAGGGCAATCTCCTGACCTTCCCTCTCCACGTCCCATGTCGACCGCCCTCAAGCTGCTGCTTCCTGGACTGCAGGAAGTGTTCCTCTCCACAAACAAGGACACTTAGCCATGCCCCTTCTTGGTACCACCACAGCCCCTTGCACAGACCTTTACCAGATCGCTGTCAGAGCACAGTTATTTGCTTATACATTGCTCCCCCACTTTACTGCAAGTGGCTTGGAACAGGAAATACTTTATTCATGTTTATTTAAATCTCCACACCTCATACCATAGTTTCACATAAGATATGTTCAGGAAACATTTACTGGGTGCGTGAATAAATATTTACTATTCTGAGCTGAACTGTGTTCCCCCTAAATTCATATGCTGCAGTCCCAACCCCCAGGATCTCAGAATGTGGCCTTACTTGGACATAGGGTCATTGTAGATGCAATTAGTTAAGATGAGGCCACACCGGAGGAGGGTGGGCCCCTAATCCATGACTGGAGAAGAAATTAGGACACACACACACATAGAGAACACCATGGGAAGACGGAGGCAGGGATTGGGGTGGTGCTTCTACAAGCCAGGGAACCTCAAAGACTGACATCAAACCCCCAAAAGCTGGGGGACAGGCCTGGGGCAGAGTCGGCCTCACAGCCCCCAGAACCAGCCCTGCCCACACCGTGACCTCGGACTCCTGGCCTCCAGACTGTGAGACAATCCATTTCTGTCATTTCAGCCACTTGGTCTGTGGCCCTTTGTTACGGCAGCCCTCAAACACGCACACAGTTACTAAGTGAATAAATGGATAAAATGACTCAAAGCAGTTATTCCCTGAAGATCTGCAGTGCGCTTTTGGTGCGCTTGCTAAGCAGCAAGCACAATGGCAGTATTAGGTGGAATTCCGCCCACAAGGAACATTGTATTTAGCTCTCTAAGTACATGCTTCCTCCTCTCTCTATGAATATTTTGAAAGGAAAAATGTTTTTTTCCATATAATTTTTCCCCATTCGAGTTTTACTTCTGTTTGGAGAAAATCGACAGGCAGGGTCAGCTATCAAAGAGGAGACAAATTGTTACATTCAAGACTCGAAACCAGCTGGGGAGCTATTTCCATGCAGCTGCGTCCCATCCTTCCTTGGGTTCTTCTGCTGCCTTACCTCCCGGGGACCGCCTTCTCTCCTCTGGCCACCTCTAGGCAATCACAGCTTTGCAGTGAATCTATAGAAAGCAGCTTCCCTGAAATGGAAAAAGAAAATACAAACACGTAAACATCATCTCCTCATCAAAGGCAAGTCCTCCTCATGTCTTTCACTCTCTCACTTGAAAACCCAGCACAGGCACCAAGAATCGATGGAGGAAGGCAGAAATGTCTGAGAGAGAAGGTTCATTGACCCAGGTCACCAATGCCCAAGAAGTCCTGAAGGAGGCACTGTCCTGGGAGTGCTGGTGGAGTGTGGCTGAGCCTGTCAATGGGAGCATTAACAGAACCAAGACCCAGCTGCTCAGCAATTTCCGCCTCTGACATTTGGGTTTCTTGTGGAATCTGCTTCCAGCTTCACTCACATTCACTTTACTCAAAATCTGGCTGAAAGTAAATAGCTTTCATTAAAGATAACTTTGGCAGGAAAACCACAGATTTTAATGTGAAATGATTCACAGTGAAAATATGACACTTTTTAAAAGCTCGTTAAAATTGTTAAACATTGATGGGTTTATGAGAGAGGCCTACTGTTGCACTCAACAAACCACTTCATTTCTTCACCGGTATCTGGCTTTGAGCACTGTGTTACAGAACAAGGTGGGGCCACTGTCCTGTAAAAACCAAAACTAGCGATGTGCCCTGAGAATTTTATTGAGAATATATATCCTACTTGAATAATAAAAAGAAACAGAACATATCAGTTGGAGAAACAAGAACTCAGATTTAGACTAAAATAAGTGACTTATAAACACAGGTTTCAAATCCTAGTCATTTTCATTTTAAACCAGTATCTCCATAATTGTAACTACACGTGCTTCTGAATTTCAATGTAAGTGTAGACAGACTTAATAGGAAAACGAGAGGTCATCGCCCTGGCCATAGAGCACTACAGCTAGGAATTAACATTGTTTAATCATCAAGTCATCAAAAATCCCAAACAATGAGAAATAAAGAAAATTAACCTTGAGGTCAAAGGAGAAATAATAAATGTGCAAGAATAGATTACTTATAAAACAAAACAAATGACAACACTAGATAAGATTCTTTTTTTTGATAAATTCTTTTTTTTTTCAAAGATTGGCACCTGAGCTAACAACTGTTGCCAATCTTCTTTTTTTTTTTTCTTTCTGCTTTTTCTCCCCAAATCCCCCCAGTACATAGTTGTATATTCTAGTTATGGGTCCTTCTACTTGTGGCATGTGGGACGCCATCTCAACATGGCCTGACGAGTGGTGCCATGTCCATGCCCAGGATCCGAACCAGTGAAACCCTGGGCCACCACAGCAGAGCACGCAAACTTAACCACTCGGCCATGGGGCCGTCCCCATAGATAAGATTCTTTAGGATGAGTTCAAAGTCACTTTCAGAGGCAAATGTAGAGCCTTATGTACTTTCATTATTAAAGAAAAGAAAGAAATGGACTAAGCTCTCAAAGAATTTAGAAACCAAACAAAAATTATAGAAAAGAGCGAGAATAATAAAACTAAAAGCAGGACTGAATTAATTCAAACATGAAACAAAGTTTCACAGATAAATATGCACCCATTTTCTCTCTTTAAAACGGACTAAGCTCTAACATATCTAATAAATATAGAAAGAAAAGGGCGCAGGAAGAAATAAAACGAGAAATGACACATATGGAAGACGGATGATGTTAAGAGTTCGGTATTTGGAGCCCCGGGGAACTGGGTCAAATCTTAAGTCAGTCACTTATTAGTTATAAGATTCGGGGCATGTTTACCGTCTTAAGACTCAGTTTTCTCTAGATGAGAAATGGAAAACTTACAAAATGAGAAAATAATACTAACTACCTCTGAAAGTTCTTGCGAAAGTTAAATAAGTACTTCACAGTACCCAGGAACTAGTAAACACTCAAGCAATATCCTAGATCACTCCTAAGACTTCTGTGATTTTACTCTGTTTGATTCATAAAGCCCTACAATTCCTTCTTCTCGGGATATAATCACTTGACGTGGCCCAGGTCCACCGGCCGGGGTGACATTTGTGATTTCATCTTCAAAATAATGCAATTCAGAGCCTGGCCGGGTGGCATAGTGGTTAAGTTCACACTCTCCACTTCAGCAGCCCAGGGTTCATGGGTTCGGATGCCGAGCATGGACCTACACACTGCTCATCAAGCCAAACTGTGGCAACATCCCACATACAAAAAACAGAGGAATATTGGCAACAGATGTGAGCTCAGGGCCAATCTCCCTCACCAAAATAAAAACGCAATTCATAGAAATTGGTGAAAGGTCCAATTCTTCCAGATTTGAAGAGGAACTGGTATGGCTGTGTAGGAGCTGGTGAGGGGGCAGCTGACATGGAGGGATTTGACAAGGGTCGAAATGTCCTCCAAAAAATACGTCCTTACAGCACAGTTTTGTGCTACAAGAAGCCTCCTACCAAAATGTAGAGTGGTAACCTGGTTAGAATCTGCCTGCACAAAGGGGAACATTGAAATGGCAGGCATGAGACAATGTCCAGGAAGAGAATGATGGAGAGCAAAGAACAGGATTTAGAAAACAAGAGTGAGAAGGGAGAAAAAATGGAGGTGAAAAGGGATCAATTGGATATATAAGAGAAAAACCAGATTAACATCCAAACAGTGGCTAACATGATACTCCCTGGTGCCAGTTACTGTGCTAAGCACTTATCACGTGATCCTTATTCAGTCCTCACCACGCATCTAGAAGGTGGGCGCTAATGTTCTCTCTTACAAGGAGAAACCCACAGAGTAAAGTAAAGCCTGGGTCCTAAAGTGAGACGCTGGTCAAAGGCAGCATCCGCATACACACAGAGCACCCCAGGGTCCACAGTGCTCAACCCCACTGCTCACTCCCCCTCCCCGTGTCACAGGGAAGCGTCCTCAGGGACCAAAAGAGGCTAAAGAAGGAAGGAGTCATCATCAATGTTCATCCTACAGAAAATTAGGGAGCCAGAAGCTCTCAGACTTCCAAAATGCAGCTTCAGTGGAGTAACTGTGGCTAAAATCAGAGAGCAAATGACAATCCTTTAGAAGGAGAAGGAAGGTGATGGGAGCGGTTGGCTTAAATAAAACTCTCCATCCAAGGAACCAACAGCTATAAAGAGATGATGGTCCAAAACCTGGGATGTGGAAACGAATGGAACAGAGCTGTTCAGTCAAGCCTGAAAACAGGACAGACCAGCACAGTAATAAATGATGACTGATGGAGGACTAGGGTGGGGAGCTGTTCAGTCAAGCCTGAAAACAGGACAAACCAGCACAGTAATAAATGATGACTGATGGAGGACTAGGGTGGGGAGAAGGAAGCAGAAAAGAGAGAAACGCCGGGCAACCTCTTTCCCAGAAGTAAAGCTCATGACTGTAAACATCTTATCTGTTAACAAGTAGGGATTTGTCAATAACAAAAAACAAACAGCCTTATTAAAAAATGGGCAAAGGACTCTTCTCCACAGAAGATATCCAGGTGACCCACATGCACATGAAAAGATGCTCAATATCACTAACCCCTAGGGAAATGCAAATCAAAACCACAGGGAGGGGCCGGCCCCGTGGCCGAGTGGTTAAGTTCGCGCACTCCGCTTCAGCGGCCCAGGGTTTGCTGGCTGGGATCCCGGGCATGGACATGGCACTGCTCATCAGGCCATGCTGAGGTGGCGTCCCACATGCCACAATTAGGAGGACCCACAACCAAAATATACAACTACGTACTGGGGGGCTTTGGGGAGAAGAAGAAGAAGAAAAACAGAAGATTGGCAACAGTTGTTAGCTCAGGTGCCAATCTTGAAAAAAAAAAACACAGTGAGATACTACTTCACACCCACTATGAGGGCTATCATAAAAATAAATTATTAAAAAAATTAACAAGTGTTGGCAAGTATGTAGAGAAATTGGAACCCGTCCTTGTGCATTGCTGGTAGCAACGTAAACTGGTGCAGCACTGTGGAAAATGGCATGGCAATTCTTCAAAAAATAAAGCATAGAAATTATCACATGATCCAGTAATTCCATTTCTGAGTATCTGCCCCAACGAAATGAAAGCAGGGACTCAAACGGATATTTGCACACCCGTGTTCGTAGCAGCGTTATTCACAAGAGCCAAAAGGTGCAAACAACCCAAGTGTCCACAGATGGAGGAATGGATAAATAAAATGTGGTACATTCATACACTGGAATAGTAGCCCTAAAAAGGAAAGAAATTCTGACACAGGCTACAACACGAATGAACCTTGAAGACAGTACGATAAGTGAAAGAAACCAGTCACAAAAGGACAGATACTGTATGATTCCACTTATATGAGGGACCTAGATAGTCAAATTCATCGAGACAGAAAGTAGAATGGTGGTCACCAGGAGCTGAGCACTGTGAAAAGAAGTGACAGATACAGGGTTTCCTTTCGGGGTGATGAAAATGTTCTGCAACTAGATAGTAGATTTGCTTGCACAACATTGTGAATGTACGAAATGTCATGGAATTGTGGCTAAAATGGTCAATGCAATTTATGTATATTTTACCAGGACAATGAAAAAGAATTTGGGGTTCACTGAATTGCAAACTTAGTGGGTAAAATTTATAATACTGATATTACACTTCAATAAAACTATTAATTAAAAAAATAAAAAGAAAGAAAAGAATCAAGAGTTGAAGGGAAGCGGAGATCAGAGCCGGAGGGACTGTGGAGTCCTTTCTGTCCGTATTGGGCAGGTTTTCCCTAACTGTGCCCCACCAGACTTCAAGAGGACCCGTGTGTGTTTGGGGGCAGTGAGGTGGGAGGTGGGAGAGAGGTGGGATCGCAGATTGGGGGACCATCGGATTCAACAAAATTAAACAGGCTTCTTAACTGTAGGACTTTGGGGAAACTTTACAAAATGAACATGTAGAGTGAATCTCAAAAAGAAGATTCATAGGCAGGTGGCCCACATTTCTTTGATCTTAGAACAGTTTGTGAGGAACACATTTTACAGACCCATTAAGAAATCAAATGGATAAAGAGAAGATTGACGGTGTGGCGGTGCAGCTGAATCAAGAGCACAGCTGAGACAGGTCAGCAGGAGAGTGAGAACCACCAGGCTCGATAAACCTGAATAACTAGGAACCAACCGCGTGAAAAATGCCTTCCTAACATCATAACTCTTCTTCCTCTAACCATTTAAATCTCCCACATGGTCTCTGGCATTATCGGTTTTCATTAGCCTGAAAAAGCTCCTCCATTTTACCTGATGGAAGAACCTGTGCTGACCACTTGGCTTCTGCACCCCACAATTACTACAGATGACCCAAAAAAGAGCATCAATCAGACAGGTGTTAACAGCATGTGTCAGAGGTCAGCAAAGTGCACATGCAACATTAGACTTGAGTGCCACACTCTAAGTCTAAAATGGGAAGCGTAAGTCTGTCAAAGAACAACTCAGAGAAAATTACTTCTTTTGCATGTAGTTTAGTTATCTTTCACGGAAACGGTTTTCTCCTGTGGGAGAGTCAGCTGGTAAAGTGACTCTCAGAGCAGAAGCAAAAACAAGATTTACAAGAGAGTGAGGATGGGGAGGAAAAAAACAACAGTCTTGGAGTAATGAATCTTATTTGCACATTTCAGGGGGGTAACCCGAGTTAATAACTAGCAAACCGGGAATTTGGGCATTTGGTCCCTGAGAAAGCCAAATAAAGTTATCAAAAAAAAAATCCAACATCAGTCATTCATGGATTCTCCAGAGATTCAGCTGTGGAGCATTCATGACAACTCGGATCCACAGAATGTCGACCACCATCCTTCCACCTACACCTCCATCTTAGTGAGGCCAGCTCCCTACCATTTATTTGCCTCATTCAAAATTCTCAATTCCTTAATTCATGTCCAATTATAATGGGCATCTGTTTCTCTCCAAAGATGCCAAACAACTCGGAATTCTGCCAGACTTTATACAAAACTGGGACATAGAACACCCGCTCTGACCTACTGCTAATGGGTTGAATAATGTCAGCAACTATTTTTGCTCAAATGTGTAATAGGGTATTGAGACATTTGTTTCTCTACTTTGTCCACACTGAAATGAAGCAGGAAGTTCAAACTGGCCAAAAACATACAAGCAACACCAAACCAAAGGGACACAACTCTTGGCATACCCCTTGAAAGTGGTGGCCATGAAAAACCACCAAAAACAGAATTTTACACGTACCCTTTATGGGGGAGGTGAAAGTGGGGGAAAAGGTGAGGAAGTGAAATTCATAAGTCTTCCTTGCCTCCCTTCCAAGCCGGAGCAAAGGGAGCAGAGGTGGTCCACAGGAACCTGAAGGAAACGATCCTGTAGGGTAAACTGAAATGCAACCTGCAGCCTTGCCTTTGCACATTCCACAGAGAGAAGGAAGGCCCCACTGAAAGGAATCTTCTGCCAGAGCTAACTGTCTCCAACCACAACCAGGACTTACATCAGAAACTTATCAGAAAGTGGATGTACCAGACACCTCAAGAGGGTCAACTTAACCTTACAAGAGTTCTTGAAGAAAGGAACAGAAGGAACAGCAGAGAAGAAATATGAGAAGAAATAGCAGAGAATGTTCCAGAACTGAAGATATGAGTCCTCAAATCAAAACTGCACCCTAGGGGCTGGCCCTGTGGCCATGTGGTTAAGTTCACATGCCCCACTTCGGTGGCCGGGGTTCAGAGGTTCAGATCCTGGGCGCAGACGTACACACCGTTCACCAAGCCGTGCTGTGTGGGAATCCCACATAGAGGAACTAGAATGACTTACAACTGGGCTATACAACTATGTACTGGGGTTTGGGGGAGAAAAAAATGAGAGAGCAGAAGATTGGCAACAGATGTTAGCTCAGGGCCAATCCTCCTCACCACAAAGCATTAAAAAAAAACCCTGCACCCTAAGTACCCAGCATGATAAATAAAGATAAATCCACACCTCAACACATCACAATGAAACTGCAGAACATCAAGGACCAGGAGAAAGTCTCAAAAGTTATCAGAGAGAAAGGCAAATTATCCACAAAAGCCTGACAATTAGACTGACAGAAATGTCTCAGACCAATAATTTAAATCAGAAGATGATGGAATGTGATGTTGAAAATGCTGGAGGGAAATTATTGCCAATCCAGAATTTCATACCCAGTTAAACTAACACGCAAAAGCAAAGCCATAATTAGGACATTTTCAAACACACAAATAGTATGAAAGTTTACTGCCCATATAGCCTTACTAAAGAATTATAATGGATGCACTTCAGCAAGATGTGCAAACCCAGGCGTATGTCAAGAGACACAGGACACAACAATAAGCACGGAAATTGACCACATATGTGATTAAACTTAACTAATTTATGTCCATAAAAATAACTAATTTTTCATGTTTACAAAGTTAAAACCAAAAGCTAGGCAAGAGCTACAAAATAAAGGAGAGAAGTTGTTTGCTAATTAAAGTATGCTAACATCCTTGTCATGATAGGGAAAATGATAGAAATACTGAAAAACTTTATATATGGTTAAAATACATGACTCAAAATTGAGGATAATCACTAAAAGAATGGAAATACAGTCCACAGCTTGCAAACCAGCAAAGGGGGAAAACGGGAACACAGAAAACTTTATCAATTAACAGGAGAAAAAAATGAGGAAAAGACAACTAAAGGAAAAAGTTGGTAAGGAGAAAACACATGAGATAATAGAATTAAGTCTAAGTATCTCAGAAGCCACACTTATTATAAATGGACTAATCTCACTTATTTAAAAACAGAATTTATCAGACTGGCAAAAACAATATCCATCTCTATGGAGGTTAAAATGACACACCCAAAGGAAAGGTACAACGATAGGTGGGAAAGATGCCCACAAGAACTAGGAAGGTGGGCGGTGCTGAGAGGGACCCCAGTGCAGCCACATGACACAAGAGAGAGCTCAGGCCAAAAGCATCAATATGACACAGCATTCACCACATCATCTTATGACACGGAGCCTTGATAAACGTGTAAGCCTTCACAACACAGTCTCAAAACACGTAACACAAAAATTGACAATATTACAAAGATCAACTGTATTTTTCCACCTTCCTCTCAAAAAGTATAACAAGGGCAAAACAAAAAATAGTAATAATAATGATTTGATGAAGAAAACAAATAAACTTCATTTAATAAATACGTAGAGAAAAAGAGAATAGCCATTCTTTTTAATTGCACATGTACCATTTATAGGAACTGAAAATCAACATAAAAACATAATGGGGAAAAATGCATGTTTTGAAACTTTTAAATCTATATGGGAAATAATTTATAAGTTAAAGAGGAAATCACAATGGATATTTTAAAACAAACAAAAATGAAAGAACAACTTATCAAAGCCTGTAGAATGCAGCAAAAATTTCTTAGGAATAAATTTATAGGGCAGAAAAGAAGGATTTAAAATAAATTAAGTATGTAATTCAGGAAGCTGGAAAAAGAAAATAAACATTAAAAGGCAAGAAAAGGGGAGAAATGGTAATATGAGTCGCAAAGAACGAAATGGAGAATAAAACAAAAAAGATCGCTCTATACTCAAAAACTATTTATTAGCAAAACTAATAAAATAAATAAAGCTCTAGCAAGATTCAACTGGAAAAGAGAAAAGATGCCAAAATAAATCAAATTAAAAAAGAAAAGGTCCACAACCAAAGAGAAATAAAATTTTTTTAAATCATAATAGAATATTATGAACAACTTTATGACAATAAATTTCAAAACCTAGATAAAATCATTTTGTGAAAAATCACAAATAACAAAGTTCACTGAAAAAGAAACAGAACTTGAATAAGCAAATAACAATTAAAGGCACTGAATCTGTAACCAAAATCCTACCTGCCCCCACCCCAAAAGACAACTCAAAAAGATTTAGAGGTGAACTTTACTGAGTTTTAAAGGAAAAAAAATCCTTTTTTACAAGCTGTTTCAGAGAAAAACAGAAAAAAAATTCAACTTCAGACAGAGATAGTAAAAAGAAAAGAAAATTATGAACAACAGCTCTTTCAAAAAAAAGTTCCTAAATAATTCACGAGATTATCATTAATATACTATGCCAGTAAATTAAAGGAAGAAAAAATACATGATTCTCTCAACAGATGCAACTAAAAAAAAATCGATAAAATTCAGCACTGATTCATGAGAAAGAAGGGAACTTATTAACTTGACAAAGAGTATTCATTAAACACCTAGCCTAAGTATCATACTAAATAGTGAAACTTAAAAGAATTCCCATTAAGGTCAAGATCACAATACGGATGTCCACTATTACTGATTTATTAAACACGGTACTCGAGGTCCTAGCCAATCCAATAAGACCAGAAAAGGAAATAAGAGGTATAAGAATCAGAAAACGAAGAAATGAAGATATTCTTCTTTACAGACAATATTGTATCAGACCAAATAGTCTAGGTTATGCCACAGTTAACAAACAACCCCAAGAAAAAACAGCAAGTTCATTTTCACACAGGTCAGGTCCTCTGCTGATCTAGACTACTTCTGAAGGCAGCTGTCCTCCAAAAGTTGATTTATCATTTTACGGATCTTACGACATGTTCGCATCAATATGTGCTTACACTAGCGAAGCAAAGAGAGCTGGAAAATCAAGCACCTACAAGTAAATCCCTCAGGATTCATCGCTTCAGCTCCCACTTCATTGGCCAGAAAAAGTTATATGACCGTGTCTAACTTCAAAAGTTTATGAGGCCAACCTGATGGTGTAGTGGTTAAGTTCGTGCACTCCGCTTCAGCGGCCTGGGGTTCACGGGTTCCCGAGCACAGATCTAGCACATCGCTCATCAAGCCATGCTTGATACCCCACACACAAAATGGAGGGAGACTGGCACAGATGTTAGCTCAGGGCCGATCTTCCTCACCAAAAAAAGAAAAAAAAAGTTTAGAGAAGAAAAACCTCCCACATGCTAGGAAGACACAAATAACCAAAATATCTAATACAATTATCTATGCAAAACATTCAAGAAGATATATATATAATCTATCAGAACCAATAAGAAAATTTATCAAACTTCTGTGGTATTATTACTAAAAAGGCGTAACTTCAATCTAATCGTAAAAAAAAGTCAGGCAGAGCCAAGCTGAGGAACATTCTACAAAAATAACTGCCCTGGATGCTTCCCAAATGTCAAGTTCATGAAAGACAAAGAGAAACTAAATAACTACTACAGATTAAAAGTGAATAAGGAGCCATGACAACCAAACGCAAACAGGACTCCGGCTGGGATCCTAGACCACAAAAATGACACTAGCAGGAAAAATGGCAAAATTCAAACAAGGTCTGAAGATTAATTAAGAGTCCTGTGTGAATGTTCATTTCCTGATCTCAATAACTGAACTATTAATGTTAACATATTAACTAACCATGTAAAGGGAAAGCTGGATAGAAGATATACAGAAACTCTCTCTACAATTTTTGCCACTTTTCCCTAAGTCTAGAATTCTTTCAAAATAAAGACTTTTTAAAAGCAGCAACAAAAATGTCAATCACAAGAGCATCAAAAACTATGAAAAAAAACTATAAAAAAAGGTATCAAGGACTGAATCTAACCAAAGATGTGCAAGACTGCTGGATTACAAAATGTTATTAGAGAACATTCAGGAAGGCGGTTCAAGATGGCAGCACGGGAAGATCCTGAACCATTTCTTCCACCGAAACAACAAATCCGCAGCTACCTACAGAACAATTTCCCCTGAAAAGAGCTTGAGAAGTAGCTGAACAGCTATTCCACAACGAGAGATGAAAGGGGACATCAGGTAGGGGGCAGAGGCGGAGATGAGGTCTCACAAAAAACTCCACCCCTGGCGCACTGACCCACAATCGGGATGAATCTCAAAAAAAACGGAGCTTCTCCCTAAGGAACAAGGGGTTTGTGCCCCACATCAGGCACACCAACCCTGGGGACCTGCAGCGGAAGGAAGGACAAGCTCCCACAACATCTGGCTTTGAAAATCGATAGGGCTGATGTCGAGGAGAACCATAAGACTGTAGGAATGGAGACTCCATTCTTTTTTTTCAGACTGGCCCTGAGCTAACATCTGTTGCCAATCTTCTTTTTTCTCTTCTTCTTCTTCTCTCCAACACACATAGTTGTATACTCTAGTTATAAGTTCTTCTATGTGGGACGCCGCCTCAGCACAGCTTGATGAGCCATGCTAGGTCTGTGCCCAGGATCCGAACTGGTGAAACCCTGGGCTGCTGAAGTGGACTTAACCACTCGGCCATGGGGCTGCCCCAGAGACTCCACTCTTAGAGGAGAATCCTGCACCCAGATTCACTCGCCCAGGACCCAGTGCAAAAGTAGCAGTTTGAAAAGTGCCTAGACCTAAATACATTATAAAGAGAAATAAGGTGGGAAAACTTGTTCAATATGTCATGACTTAGTGTAAGGCCATACCAATTAAGTCAGTGAGTATTTGTGAAGTATAGACAAATAGACCAAAGTTATGGACTGAATTACATCCTCTGCAAAAAGCTCTAACCCCAACACGACTATATTTGGAGAAAGGGCTTTTAGGGGGTAATTAAGGTTAAATGAGCTCATAAACTGGGGTTGTAATCCAACAGGATTGACAGCCTTATGAGAAGAGGAAGAGAGAGCGAGCTCTCTCTCTCCGCCATGTTGAGGACACAGCCAGGAGGCTGCCACCTGCAAGCCAGGAAGAGAACTCTCACTAGGATCCGAGACGCTGGCACCCTGACCTCCCCCTTCCAGCCTCCAGAACTGTGAAAAAATAAATTTCTGTTGTTTACGCCCCTAAGTCTATGGTATTTTGTTACGGCAGCCTGAGCAGACCAAGACACCAATAAAACAGAAGAGACAGCCCAGAAACAGATCCACACATATCTGCCAGAAACGGCATTACGAATCACCAGGAAAGCACCGACTATCGATTTAATGATCTGGAACTACTGACTATTCCCATGGAAAAATCAAATGTGAATCTCTAGCTCATCACATACCAAAAGCAAATCCAAGGAGGATTAAAAACCTAAACGTGAAAAGCGAAACTCGAAGACTTTTAGAAGAAAATATATGACACTATCTTTAAAACCTTAAAGTGGGGGAAATTTTCTTAAGACAGAAAAAAGCACAAACTGTAAATGAAAATTTGGTAAATTTGACCAAATTAAAAAAAATTGGTCAACAAAAACGTAAAAACACAAGCCACAGACGAGTAGATGATATCTGCAATGCATATTATAGAAAGGAAGGATCTAGAATTTCTAAACGAACTTCTATAAACTAATAAGAAAGAGATACCCCCAGATGGAAGATGAGCAAAAGGTATGAACAGGCCATTCACAGAATGGTTTTTACATATATATAAACATACACGAACACATATATATTTTGTTTTTAGTATACATACATATATATGAAAAGACGCTTTACTGGAATCAGGCAAACGCACATTAAAACAGCCAGATACTATTTCATACCCACAATATTTACAAAAATGTAAAAGTCCAATAATTCTAAGTGTTGGTGAGGCTGTGGAGAAACAGAAACTGAGAGACCTGGTTATACAGCAGATGGGGGAATAAACTGGCACAGCGACCTGGGAGAGCATTCTTCAGTATGGAAGGATGGAGACACGCATGCCCTTTGACTCGATTATTCTTTTCTAGAGACATACGTAAAGGAAACTCATACGTGTGTGCGAAAGGAGACCCAGACCGGAAGGTGTATTATAGCATTTTTATATGAAAAATGAGAACCATCAAAACATCCATCAACAAAAGGACAGTCAAATCCATCCTAAGATAATCGTGTAACGTAATTTTACGCAGCCATAAAAATGAATGAACTAGACCTGTGTGTCTCCACATGGATAAATGTCAAAAAGACCACAAATGAAGAAGAGTTGCGGTAACAATAGGACAGTAGGAAACTATTTTAGAAAGCTTCAAAAATGGAACACAATACCATACATTCAGCCTGGATACCCGCATATGCAGTAGTGATGTCAATACACGCAGGGGAAAGACAAGTAAGAGTTCAGGAGAGTGAGAAGGGAAGAAAGGAGGTCCAGAGGCCTGGAGGGTGGGGTGCGGAGGGGGCATCAATGATGCTTTGAAATCGTGTTATCTTTAAATTAGAAGCAAGTACGTCAGAGCTCAGCAAAGCTGGGTTGTAGACTCATACGTGGTTTGTCTGTTACTCTTGACTCTTCTGTCTGGTTGAAATCATTTAAAACTTGAAAAAAAAATTAATACCTCCAAGCTACATCCTGAATTTGGAGGCACTCTGAAACCTGAGTGTACCCTGAAAGCCACGTTTAACAAAATTACAGGAAAAACGAATAGAGACTAAGTCTACTAATCATAATTATCCACGATTCAAGCCACACCCTTTCCTCCCTCCTACCCTCAGGCAAAAGAAAAGCAGGTACAAAATGATATCCAGCACACAGATTGAAGCTCCGAGAAGAAAACAGACAAATTTCACAGACGGAGAGAAGCAATCCAGGATAATTCAGCCAAATTATATCCAAGGAGACAACTGAACCTGCCCTTGTTAAATATACTGGACATAAAAAGGAATGGCAGAGAAAATATGCAAATCCACTAAAGAAAGCCAGGGGAAAGCAATGGGAAGGAAGTGTGCGAGAAAGACAAATAAAGAAGCCGGGCTGGAAGAAAATATACTCCCGGATGTGGGTTAAAAGCTCTCACATTGGTCCTGGTGAGAATCAGTAAACACAAGACAAACACCCCTGGATGGATATTTCTCCATCCCTGGGTCCATCCCTACATGGAACATTTTTAGCCTTGAGGTTGATGTGGAAGATTTCATTAGAAACTGGAAGGATGAGTACTTTGAAACAATGATCTTGAAACTGTCTGTGTCATCCCAGGCACTTACAGCTTTACAAACGTGGACCACACTCTAAGCAACCCAAAAAAAAAGTTTGGAGGGGCTGGCCCCGTGGCCGAGTGGTTAAGTTCGCGCGCTCCGCTGCAGGCGGCCCAGTGTTTCGTTAGTTCGAATCCTGGGCGCGGACATGGCACTGCTCATCAGACCACACTGAGGCAGCGTCCCACATGCCACAACTAGAAGAACCCACAACGAAGAATACACAACTATGTACCGGGGGGCTTTGGGGAGAAAAAGGAAAAAATAAAATCTTTAAAAAAAAAAAAAAAGTTTTGACACTAACTGACTTGCCGCCACAAGAAAATAAGAACGTGATATTGGTGAAACAAGAAAGGAAACATGGGAGGACAAGGCGAAAAAATGAGATTAAAAAGGGAACCTGCAAGAGGTCAGGAACCGATAGCCAAAACACCTCTATGAAAAAAGAATCCAGCAAATAAATTAGAAATAGCAAGAAAAAGAATAGACAGAGTTGTAAACTTAAGTGTAACGCCCAGGGATGGCTTCAGATAATGACGGAGAGTCAGAGATTAAATAAAATGCACGGGGACCAAAACTTAGACAACAAATTAAACTCTACGCCCCTGACATCAGTCATTTTATTCAAGCAATTCTTCTGTTGCTCAAAATAGCTTGGGAACATTTTTTGGCAATAACTTTCAAAACCAAGGTTTGTTTTTTTTTTTAAATCATTAAAAGAAAACTAGTTTCCTTACTTTCTTTTCATACCTCATTCTTGATCCAAAAGAATCTTATTTGGCATGAGACAGCGCTTGGCGCTGAATCGGAAAATAATAACAATAGCTATAATTTATGTAAGACTTACATATCCTGGCACTGTTCTAAAGCTTTATCTATATGAAAGCATTTAATCCTCATAACCACCCCTATGAAATAAGTGCTGTCATAATCTCCGATTTCAGTTAAGGAAACTGAGTCATAGAGAAATTAAGTAACTTGCCAAACACCTGGCAGAGCTGGGCTGTGAACCCAGGCATCGGGCTCCAGAGCCAAACCCTTTATCTCCATGTGAATATTTATTGAAGGAGTGAATGGATGATCAGCTACTTTATTGACCCAACTTGGTCCCAAACGACTTCAGGCTCTTTTTTCTTCTATTGAGGATATGGGAAAACGTTCAAAATAAGATATAAAAATTCTGGTTGATTTGTTTTTCAAATGCCTCATTACACAATACTCAAATCTCCTAATTCTGGTTTTCAACTGAAGGCGACATTCGTTGTCAAAATCTCTATAAATCATCTTTCCCACCCCTTCACCTTGCCTCTCCAGACACAAGCTCTTAATTCCTTCATAGGCAAAGAAAATTCTTGTCAAAACCTGCAGGAGCCCAGCCACGAAGCTTGAACGGACTTTAAGCTCTGAGGTACCCTGTCGTCATGCCAAGGGCAAAGGAGAAGAGTCTGGAATTAGGAAAGTTGGGAGGAGCCCTCACACACCCAAGGGGCTTTCCTGGGAGCAAGGAGGAGCAGCAGAGGCACGCCATGGGGAGCAGAAGGGGAAAGGTCAACCGAACACTACAGGAGGTTACAAACCTGGGGTCACCCAAAGGCACCAAGGGCAGGGGTGCAGAAACAAGGCTGCGAGCTCCTGACGGTTGAGTTATATTCAAGGGACAGGGATGTGGCAGCTCAAGGCCCATCAGGTTCATCCTTGTCAGCATCCCAGGCATCTGGAGAGGCTGACAAAGGCCAAGCAGCGTTTCATGGCCATTGGAACCAGGATTGAGGACCAGGATCCAGTCCTGGCAGAAAACCAAGTAGAAATTTGATCAGAAGCCGGGTCAAATGGATGAGCATCCTGGGGAGGCGAAGGTTTCCCCTGGGACAGCAGTGCCTGGCTCGGAGCCCAAGGCCAACTGCATGCCCAGGAAGGAGGTGATGGAGACCCTGAAATCCTTCCAGGGTTGAGCTGAACTGGCCTGAGTCTGTAGCCGGTCAAGCAGGACTGAGGAAGGAGGGCTGAATGCTGGCGATGGATGAAAGGATAGAGACTGTCACCCACGCGAGGAAGCTGGGCCAGGTGCGTACAATCTCATAAAATCAGACATGAACGATGAGCCTTGTTCATTCAAGCTACCTACTAAGAAATCCTACAAAAGAAAGGATGCCCTTATCTGGAAGAAGCTTTGCAAAGACAACACTGTCCTTGTCAATTTTTTGAGGTGACAGCTTAGTGAAACATCTTTACATTCTGAGTCGCGTTTCCAGGAGCTAAATGTCAGTGGACTCTCTGCACATATCAGAGTCTAATTATTTTTTGTTTTACCTAACAAAGGAATGATATAACATGAACTGACTTGAAAAAAGAAGGAAAATAGGAAAGAAGAGAGAAAACAGGTCTTAACAGATACGCATCCATTCCTTAAAAGGAAGATATAGATATTTTTTTTTTGCCATGCTGTACATTACATCCCCAGGACTTATTTATTTCATAACTGGAAGTGTGTACCTTTCAATCCCCTTTACCCATTTCACCCACCCTCCCCACTCCACCTCTGGCAACCACCAATCTGTTCTCTGTATCTATGAGTTCAGTTTTTTGGGTTCTTTTTAGATTCCACGTATAAGTGAGATCACACAGAATTTGTCTTTCTCTGTCTAACTTATTTCACTAAAAGGAAGATATGAAATGCTCTCTCTTTGAAGCGATTTGTATATGACATGTACCTGTTTAAGAGGAAGCACCATAAAAGATGGGCGTATCCTAGACTACATAACTTAATTGAAATGTTACATGTAAGGATGGGCAGAATCAGCATGCATTTACCCACAAACATGACTCTAGGAATTTCCTGTCTATAAAACACTCTACACAGCAGACATTCCCCACCCCCAGCACTCATTGGAATATGATACTTCCCCAGAACCCTATCTTCATTAAATTCTACTCCTCCGTCTCAAGAAGCCAGGGCAGAAACAGCAAACGAGAGGGACATGGAGACAGGAGGTGATGTTAATATTTACAAAAGGCAAATTCATAACAAAGATGTTTTTCAGTTTGCCATGCTAATACAAAGGAAGAGTGAAAAATAACTTCACAACATCTGATCACTGCAGATGTGGAAAGGGTTTTCCATAATTGGATGTTGTATTTATCCCCAACAAGTCAGACACCTAAACAAAAAAAAAGGTGAAACAGAAACACGATTTAAAAAAAGGTAAATGCAATATTTGTCGTGCATATTTACGACACATGTTACACACACACATACACACACCAATTGGTAGAAGTATTGTTAAAAATGTTGATTATAAAATCTTAAGGCGCCTCACTGCCTTGAGGAATGACCTGAAGAGACTCGCTGCCTGCCCTCTCTACGAAGTCAAAACCCTGCGGGCACTTCTTAGTGAAAAGATGTCTTCACCATATTGCCCGTCAGCCCCTCCACAACTCCCACACTCTGCGGGGAGCCTGTCTGTGCAGAATGCTAGGCAGTTGATTTTTTTCTTTTTATATTGGGTTATTCATGTTAACTGTGAGGGGGAAAAAAAGGAAGATTGGCAACAGTTGTTAGCTTAGGGCCAATCTTCCTCACCAAAAGAAAAAAAAAAGACAAGCAATAAATGCAGGAAAGATGTGGAGAAAAGGGAACCCTTGTCCACTGTTGATGGGAATGTAAATTGGTACAGTCGCTATGGAAAACAGTATGGAGGTGCCTCAAGAAATTAAAAATAGAACTACCATATGATCCAGCTATCCCACCTCTGGGTATATAATCCAAAGGAAAGGAAAATGTTATATCAAAAAGATATCTCTACTTCCACATTCACTGCAGCATTCTTCACAAGAGCCAAGCTATAATAGCCAAGAAACAACCTAAATGTCTGCAGACAGATGAATGTTTAAAATCCGGTAGATATATATACAAGGAATATTATTCAGCCTTAAACAAGAAAGAAACCCTGCCATTTGGGACAACATGGATGAAACTGGAGGGCATCACGCTAAGCGAAATAACCCATAAAGAGAAAGACAAACACTGCAAGATATCACTTATATATGCAATCTTTAAAAAGGGGGGGAGGGTTAAACTCATAGAAACAAAGTAGCAATAGCCAGAGGCTAGGGGGTGGGAGAAATAAGAAGAGGTTCTAAGGATCTAATGCATAACACGATGACTATAGTTGACAACACTGTACTATATAACTGAAATTTGCTAAGAGTACAACTTAAACGTTCTCACCCAAAAATAAATAAATAAATACACTGTTAGATCAAGTTTGATGAAATTTGGTCTGTAACCATTTTCTTTTCCTTAATTTAAAAAGAAGACAGAGAACCAGCCTGCAATACGCGGGGATCAGAAGGGCCAGGCGGTCAAAAGAGCCCCTGGTCCCCCGCCTCACCTTTCCCAGGGCGCCGTCCCCACGCCCCCCGCGCGCCCAGCGCCTCCCGCGTTCCCCTCGCCGGCACCACCCGGGCCCGCTCCCCGCGCGCCCGCACCTCCCTCGGCCTCCGCGCTCCCCGTGCCCTCCGGCCCCCGTCTCCAGCGCCCGCACCTCCCTCGGCCTCCGCGCTCCCCGTGCCCTCCGGCCCCCGCCTCCAGCGCCCGCACCTCCCCCGGCCCCCGCTCTCCTCGCGCACCGCCTGCCGTGTCCCCGGCGCCGGGACCGCCGGCACCATCTGCGCCCCCCGCGAGCCCCCATCTCCCCCGGTCCCCGCTCTCCTCGCGCCCCGCCTGCTGTGTCCCCAGGGCCGGCACCACCTGCGACCCCCGCGCCCCCCACGCCCCGCGCATCCGCACCTCGCCCGGCCCCCGTTGTCCCTGCACCCCACCTGCCGTGACCCCGGCGCCGGCACCACCTGCGCCCCCCGCGCCCCGCGCGCCCGCACCTCCCGGCTCTCACGGTGCGCCCGGCACTCGCTCGGCGGCCCGGCCGGGCTGCAGCCGCAGCGAGCTCACAGCCGGATCGCGGCGAGCAGAGCCGGGGACCCGCGGCCGGTCCTCGGAGGAGCTGGGTGCAGGCCGAGCGCCGCTGGCCCCTCCGCACGGCATTTAGGAGGTGGGAGGAGCGGCGCGGCGATGCGCGCAGGAAATCTGATAGGTTCAGGAGGCGGGCGGGCGGAGGACGCGGGGCGCTGCGGCTCGGGACAGGGGGGAGGGCTCCCCGAGCCCCGCCGCCGCTCTCTCCGGGCTCCAGGAACTGGCAGGACCCTTATGCTGGGTGCCCGGGAAGGCGACAGGAACTGTCTGCAAGGTTCCGCCTCCATAGACCCAGGGCAAGAGCATCTTTCACCAAGCACCAGACATTCACGATGGTGGAATTTGCTCATCTCCCCTTAGGCCGATTCTTCGAGTTCCTCGTCCTGCCTTCCCCGTGGACGGTCCCAAAGTTAACTTTGAAAACATTCTCTGTGCCGGGAAGGCAGCGCGGTCCTGTGCTTCTCAAATTCAGTTGGCTTTGAGCAGTGTGTCACGTTCTGATAACAGGATGGGGCGTTATGGGGGCTGTGTTGGGGAGCCCACAGGTGGTGTATCAAATGAAGATTACGCAGATTCTAACCCGCTCAATGAAGAGGCACGAGCCCTCCACACGGGGTCAACAGGTAGTTCCCTCAGCACCCAAGCTCCCCGCTTGGGGAAGTGAAACCCCAGGGTTGATGAAGGCGCAATTTCAGTATACCCACACGAAGGGAGTCAAGTCTCCTGATTGATTACTTACAGATCCCAGAAAGAGGGGGCGGGCGCAGGCGCAATGAGCCAGGGGGCGGCGAAGCGGACACGTGTGCCGGGAACGCTAACTCAGTCCGCGAGCGAGGAAGGTGAGGGAGTGAGCGGTGAGACAGACGAGATGCTGCCAAAGGGATGCCAGCTTTCTCTGGCTGGAAAAATATACATTTTCCATGTACAAAAATATACACATATATTTTTTAAGAGTTAGGGGCATATCATTGATCATCTAATTCATTGATTGTCAATCCTGGCTGCGCGGTACGATCGCCTGGGAAGCTTCGAAACTTCCCAATGCTCGGGCCCCCTACCCCAAGCCAGATGATTTTGACTTCTTTTCCTTAATCTCCTCTCTGCAGTAGCTTCAGAACAATGCCAGGCCTGATTTCCCCCACGTTAGCATGTGGTCCTTCTTGCGCAAAGATGAAGTGAGCTAATGGGGGGATGGGGCGTGAAGAAGACCCCCAAATATTTAGCGAGATGGAGCGCCCAGGCCCGAAAGGTGTAGAATCGTTTCAGAGAAAGGAAGAGGCCCGGGGAAGGCGCGGGGCGGGCGAAGCCGGCGCCCTGGGAAGAGGCTGATGAGGAGGAACGTAGGAGCGGGGCAGCGCAGCCGCCGGCCTGGGTGATTAGACACCCCCGCGCTTCGGCACCGCGCTCCGGCTTTCCTGCAGCAGGTTCTGCAGCACGTTTCCTGGGGTAACCAAGTGGGCCTGGAGCGCTCTCGGCTGAGCGCTCTTACGGCATAGCCAGGCAGGATGCAGCCTCGCAGCCCTCAGGTGGGGTTGGCGCCAGACCAGAGGGTGGATGAGGTAAAGCGTGCCCTCTCCTTCCCGGAATCCCCTCCCGACCTGCCTCCCTTCCCTAGCGCCTCCCCGTCCGCTCCCTAGCAACACCTCTGTCAGCCGCAGACGCCTTAGTTCAGACGGCTCCCGGACTTGCTTCAGGCACCCCGAGCATCCCGAGGGGCCCAGAGCCAGGGCAGGTGTGTTTTAATCGAGGTGAGGCGAGCTGGGATGGTGCAGGACCCAGAGAAGGGGGCCTGGGGAGGACGGGACTGAGGTGCGGAGGGGCAGCGTCCCAGCAGGGCCTCTGCAAGGAGATGACGTTCCAACTGAGCCCAGAATGATGAAAAGGCCACGAGAAGGTGAGGAGAGAGGCTTCCAGGCAGAGGGAAGGCCCTGAGACAGGAACTTGTCTGCCCCTGACTCAGTATTACCGTGTGGAAAGTGGGCTAATAGAACAGGCAGACGAGGTAGGTCCGGGTGCACAAAGGGCCCCCGGACGAGAGCTCATGTTCTAAGGCACTGACATTGGCCTCTGCTGGGCTGCCATGTCCCCTGCACAGTGGAGGGGATCTCACCTGTGAGCCTTGCAGACCACACCCCTGAGGGAACGATTTTGTGGGGGCAGTGGCACCACTGCCCCACGTGTCCCCCACCCCCACCCCGTACCTTCTCCAGAGCGTGGGACCCTGACTGCTGCTCAAAACGTCCAGCCTTCCCAGGTTACTGACCCAAAACAGGGGTTGCCAGAAGCACCGCTGACGTTTTTGGTCAGACCAGTGTGTTGTGGGGACTGTCCTGTGTGGTGGAGGGTATTTAGCAGGATTCCCCAGCCTCTACTCACTAGACGCCAGAGCACATCAGACACGTGTGCACACACACACAGACACACACATGCAAGTGGTTGTCTCCAGATGTTGTCAGATGTCCCAAGAGGAGCAAAATTGCCCCCCGGTTGAGAACCGCTGTTCTGACAGGAAGGAACGGGACCGAGTGCCCCACAAATTGCTACAGAACACATCATTATTAGTGATGGCCCCATGGAAAAGGGCCACCTTCCAGATACATAATAGGGCCCTGGCCAAAGTCCTCTCCCTCTGGTGGCACCAGCCTCCTTGTGCTCCTCGAAGGAGCAGCACTCATTCACATCTCTGCATCTACGTGCCTGTCTTCCTCCCTCTGTCTGGAATGTTCCTCTCCCAGATGGCTCTCTGCGGCTTCGCTCAGACCTCCACTCAGATCCGCCTCCCAGGCAGGCCTTCCCCCAGCACAGGCTAATGCACACGCCCTCCTGCCCTCGTCACCCCCATCCCGTGACCCTACTTGGCCCAGCATTGCTGCCCGACATCGCCGAGGCCATTTGCTCCTTTGTGTGTGCCCTGTCTCCCCTTCCAGAACAGGACTTCAGGCCAGACCACCACAACCCCAGCAGAGCGCTCGGCCTGGCAGAGAGTGCATGCTTGAACAATACCTGTTGAATAAATAAGCGGGGGAATGAACAAATGGCAGAAATGTGTGCGGCATCTGGAAGGAACGGAGAAGGCGGGGAGCTCTTGGTTGCCATTGGGTTGGGTCTTGGGGAGTTGTGGGAGGCACCGAGAGACCCCTTCCCCCTCATCCCGGCTGGTGATCACAGGAGGTGGGGGCGTTGCCCCCTTCTCACCCATGTCAGAGAGGTTAGAGCTGCTGCTGGCAGGAAACCCTGCATTTCCAATTACAGGACCTGGGTGGAACCAGCATCTGTGGCTGACAGTCCCAGGGACCCTCATGCAAATTTGAAGAACCCAGCAGAGGTTCTTTGAGGCCTGGAAAATGGCATTTCCAGGGAAGCCACTATACTGATTAGAATTACTGTGCCAGGAAGGTTTTTCGGGCCCACAGCAGTTTCTTGAAACGTTAAACAAAGCTCTCACGGAGCAAGGAGAAGGGCTGTGGGAACTGAGGTTCAGAGCTCAGAGGAAGTAGCTGCGGCTTAGAGAGTCTGGTGTACATGCTAGCTGTGTGGCTAACCCTCCTGGGGCCCCAGTGAGGCCCGTCACTGCTCCCCTTGACATCTGCGGTGAATGCTGGAGCATCTAAACGAACCAGATTCTAAAGTCTAAAATAAGATGTTCGTCTTGAATCCTGAGGATAGAAGCTCCAAGCCAGGGAAGTGATGAAGAGGTAAGGACACAGAGAGCCTGGGCAACCTGGTTCTACAACCTTCTGGCTCTGTTAAATTGGCTCCACCATCAGCTTCCTCATCCACACAGTGGTTGTGATAATAGAGTTGTCCTGGGGGTCACATACGATAGTCAACCAGAGGCTGGGGACGCGCCTGTGCTCTCTCTCTTAGTAACACTTACCAATTCTAAGGGAGTTTTTGTTCTCTTGTGTGTTTGTTTTAATTCCATGTTTCATTGTCATCTTAGGAAGCCGCATCCTTCTCTCAACATTGCCTTCAGAAGCATTTGCCACCCTCTCAAGAAACCCATTCCTTAGATGTACACACCGTTCTTGTCAGAGAAGCTATCCACCTGGTGCTAAATGAATTTTTTGAGGTGTGTCGAAAATCAACTTCACACTCAAAGGTTTTTCTAGGACCAAGGAGGTTTTCGTGTACACTGAGCTGTGCAGACAGCTCCTCAAGAGGCACACTGAAGAGAGGGTCAAGTCCCGGGGACCATTTGCAAGCGAGGACGTTCATTTCAAGCGTATAAATTCTGGAGCGTGGGCTCAATACATCGATCATCCTTTGAAGAGGGCACAAAAAAAGATAAAAGGCATTATTATCTTTCTGCTTCAGGGACACCCAGTGGCGGACGAGAAACCAATTTGCCAATAACTGACCATGTTAGGAGGAAGGCCTGGACTTGAATGTTGACAGAAGTTTAACCAAATGTGATGCGAGCACAGAGGAAGAGCCAGCTGATTGTCCCTGGGGGTTGTTGGACTTCATCCATTGTTTTTCCATCTTGCTCTAGCATTAGAAACTCCTTTCTCAAATGGAATGTGGGTGTACCTCCAATATTCGGAAACCAGCTCCGTCAGAGCTGTTCTGCTGGGGGGGGGGGGGGGCGTGCCCTCCAGCCCACTCGACGCCTCCCTTCCTTCCATCACCCCAAGATACCGACTCTCACCCCAGGACTGTGCCCAACGCTGCTTCCATGTCTCCAGCCCCGAGGATGAGGAAGTTTCTTTCCAGTTCTAACCACACCTGTTGGTTAATGGGACCAAAGTACAAAACACAGAGGAAGCTAAAGCAAGTCAGAGTCCAGGCAGCTTCCTGGGTTTGTCCTGGGGCCCTTCTGCTTCTCCTCAACCTCCTGCCTTTTAGAAAAGTCCTTCCCTTTAGCCCGCCTGTGGGTGCACCGGGGCAGGGCAAAGAAACAGAATACTAACCAGCAGTGTGCTCCTTGTCAGCTCACTTCCACGGAGCGAGATCACACTAAAACCAAAGCTACAGAGAAGTGCTGAGGACACTTCCTTCAGTGAACGCTACAGCTTTCAAAGCCCTTTTTATGTAAGCCATCCCATTCACGCTTCTGATAATCCCCCCTCCCCCAGGCACAGTGCCCACGAGGTGTTTTTATTTTCAGAGGAAATTGAAACCCAGTGGTGCCTGACAGCATGGGCTTCAAAGCCACTTACTCACCCTCTGGCCTCTTGTCACCTCAGCGTCCCACCTCCGCAATGGAGATGGCAGGAAAGGTGTTGTGAACTATGCCTGGCCCGTAGGGAGCCCTCGGTCCATGCCAGTCTGATGAGTAGGTAACTGACCCAGGAGCTCATCCCTGGGCAGTGGGGTGCGGAGGACCAGAACCCAGGCCTCCGATTCCCCCTTGGATGCCCTCCTAGCCCTGCTGTTCCACGGTCCTTTGTGTGGTCGTCTCAGTCCCCACAGAAGCACTTCTGATCCCCCAAATAAAGTAAAAGTGATGACACTGCTTAGTGAACATGTGAATAATACTGCGATGTGAAGGCTCTGTTTAACAGAATTTTTTGTCGCTGGTTTTATTGAAAGAATTAATCATAGCCAATTGATGAAAACTCACTTAAATCTCTTTTTTAGAAGTGAAATTATTATTCATTATTATTAAAGCTCTGTGCCAGTCATTATTCTGGATGTTTGACATGCGGTAACTCATTTATTTCTCAGTACAGTGTGGGGAGGGCGGTGCTGTTTTATCCCCATTTTACAGATGAGAATACTGAGGCACAGAGTTCTAATAATTAGCCCACGTAAAGCAAATTCTCGCCGACAAGAAACAACTTAAAGTTGTAGTGTATGTATGTGACTTTGTTAGCCCACCTGGTTCCTCCTCCCACCTGTTAATCCTAACTGTTATGAATCTAAAGCAGGGGAGAGAATTGAGAACGCAAACGCTGCTCACTTTAGCCCGAAGTGGACGGGGAGCTGGCAGGTGTTCGCAAAGGTTTGTTTCAAAGGAGGAAATCCGTAAAGCCATCATGCACCCGTGGGCTGGAAGAAGATGCGATACCTTTAAAAAAGAGATCAGGAACCGATTACCCTGCTTTCGTCTGAGGCAAAATATCTAGGAATAGTGGGGAGAGCAATACGAAAAGTTAATTAGAGACCAGGTAAAATGGGTAAGGGAGATAGTGCAAAAAAGGGTACGATCGTCTGTAGAGGCCAGGAAACAGACCTGTAGGCAGTTACCCGTTCTTCAACTTTTCTTCCTCTTTTATGGACTCAAGAGCATGGCTTTTAAAGGTTCTCATGGTTCCTGAGTGCTAGGGCGACATTTACAAAAGTCTGCCCCCTGGACGTTAGAAATGTATTTTAAAAAAACAGAATCCAGGGTCTCGTGTACGAATGACTTTGGGAGGCCCTGTCTGTATGGTTTTTAGTGCAGGACTTCTCAGAGCCTTTGTTGTGAATTGTGAATGCTCAAGAGTGACGTAAGGAATGCAGCCTGTTCCAAACTTGTCTAATAATGCAACCAATTTTTCAAAGAGTATGTTGTGGGACTAATGTTCCAAGATCCCCACGTTGGATAACGGTGTTCTAAAACTAAATAAGTCAAAGGGAAGTGAATAATGACGTGATACCTCTGTTATTCCTGCTATTATCTGACACCCATTTGGCAACGTGACATTTAAGTTGGAGCACACGGAAGGGAGGAAGGCTGTTGACGCACTTTGAGAAGTGAACTTCAGTTTTCCACGTGTTATGGAATGCCTTTCGGGCAAGATCCCTGTCTCCTAGAACCAGGAGCACATTCTTTTCTCAGCCCCTTCTGCCTTGCCACGCCCCCCAGCGCAGCCAAGGAAGGACGGAGGTGTCACATGCTTTGTCCAAGGACAAGCCGGTAGAAAAGCAGGACACTCCAAATGTACCCAGTTGGATGAGATCCAGTCCCCAGTCAATGGAGCGACTCCCATTTATAGAGTGTCCAGGCTTGAAGACGCCAGCCCAAGCCAAAATTCCTGCCATGAACAAAGCGTCTGGGCAGGCTTTCTCCCGGCCACATCGCACCTCCTACTGGCTGCCTGTCCTCGGAGCCCAGGCCTGCCAGGGGCGGCTTGCACCACGGGCTGCCTCTTTGTAGAGTTCCGCCATCTTTTTGTTCTCTAACAATCGTCGAGGTTCACAGGACTGTGACATAGGCAGGACAAGGGGTGAGAAGCAGAGAAGGCGACAGATGCCTTTGGGATCCTTTCCTTCAGAGAGGGAAGGACCCATCCAAGTTCACAAGCTTCCCCACCAGCCAGCCGACCTCCTATGACCACCTTTCTGGATCTACAGTGTCACTGTCCAGCCTGATGCCCAGGTCAGTAGCCTGAGGTCCCTCCTCTCTCTCCTTCACAGAATCCATTTGATTCTCCCTAAGCCTCTCTGTTGAGTCCAGCTCCTCCTTCCACTCCCAGCTGGTCCAAGCTTCACCATCTCCAGCTGGTGCTTTGCAACCAGCCCATGAGTGGCCTCCTCCTGAGCTCCACTGTTAGAAGAATCTAATTAAATCAGGCCTTTGCTTGAAATCCATGTTTGCTCTTGGCAAGACACATGTGCACCCCGAAAGACAACTCATACTTTGGCCCCAACTGCTCACCTGGCCTCAATACCTGCCAGGTGCTGCACCGCCCCTCTCATCAACCATGCTGACAGTCTGCCACTTGTGACACAGCACCCGGGCATTATTTATTCCTCTCCTGTTCACTCTTCCCTTCCACGGGTCCCTAGAAAACTCCTATTCAGCCGTCAAAACCCACATCAAATGCCACCTTCTCTCCTTGCTCAGAGTTAGTGACTTCATCCCCCTGCCACGTTTGTCCCTGCCTCTGTAGCAGCACTGGCTACACTGTGCCGCTGGAGCTGCTGTCTGTTGGCTCGTGTGTCCATCCCCTCACTTGGTGACAGAGACCTCAGATCATTTGTTTTTATGTCCTGGAACCTCGCATGGTGTTAATGCATGTTTTAAATCGTGCATGAGTGGATGCTGAGAAAATCTCTGTCTGCCTTGCTGTGACCCCCAGAAGCCTCATGCAGGTCGAGAGGGAGGAAGAGGTGACAGCTCTTCCTTTTGTTCTTTGTTTCTCACCCCCATCGCTGGATACAGCCAGTTGTCAGTCATTCGGGCTAAAATATGGAAGAGCTGTGTTGGAAACTAGAGTATTTTTGCAGAAGGGGTAACGCACGAGGCTGTGTGCCGGGACACAAGACAGGTACATTTCAATAGAAGGCTGGGACTCAGGCCACGCCTGGCACGACCAAGGACAGCAGACTTAACTACATTTGAAGTCCCCGGATGCCAGGGTCAGTGGGACTGAGAACACGGGGAGGGAAGAGGTTGCAGCGACGGGGGCCCAGGAGGGACAACAAAACTCACATCTTGCTTCACCATTCTGACTCTAATCATGGTCCATTTCAGGGCGATGGCATTTTTGTTCATCCTGCCACTTACTTCAAGCCCTGGTCACAACAAAAGGACTTTTGGAAATTATTGGATCCTATGAACTCTTAGTTCTTACGTATCTGCTCCAAAGCAGGGGCATTGTCCAATTAATATTTCAACAGCGTGTCCTGCTGGGAGCCACATACAAAGAAATCAGGGTCCCTTCTCCGAGTTCCAGCTACAGAACTCCAAAGAGGACGTTTTCACACATTCTCATAGAGAGAACTATCGTCAACTATAAAAGAACTGCCTCAGGTGACAAGTGCAGTGTCACACCCTTAGGGAATAAAATTCTGGAATGAACTGAATCCTGGGAGTTGAATCAATAAATTTAGAGAAGCGAGGAAACGGAACAGACAGCTTTCTTTATTGAAATGAAGGGAGGGGAGAGCTTTGCAGTGGACACAGGTGTCTGTCATGGACAGAGATTAAAGTAAGTCAGCCAGGTCTCAAAATAGGGACAGGAACACGTATTTTCCACAACAATGGTTTCCATCTTAGAAAAGAGATCATTTAAAAAAATCATTAATCTTATTTTGTAGCATAAGAACATGGGTTAATTGTTTACTGCCCAGATTTTTCAGTCTCTACTTGGAGCAGTAGGTTGCACTACATCTGTATTTTTAGTGATAATAACAGCTGCTCTGGAATTGGTATGAGTTCCCCGTTGGTAAAAGAAGTTGTTCTTCAATAATTTACACTGCCTAATTCTTCCTTGTAGGGCTCTATGAACAAGCAAGTACAGGACCACCATTTTCATAGTCTTTACACTCGACTTGCCTCAAAGGCTCTTAAAAGCGTTGGAACCAGCAACGTTTTTATTGGGCATCCTCTGCACTGACCCTTAGCTGCCACCTCAGGGTACCTGCCCAGCTGAATCCAAATTGAGCGTTAAAATCCATGCTACAAATTCCTCCTGGCTTTTCCCACTTCAGCCAGTGATTCCCCAAAACCTATTGTGCGTTATGAACAAAAACTGTAAAACTGAAGGCGTGATTTGCAAACTGTATTTCTTTGTATGTGGATGCATATGGATGCCCTGACAGAGAGACCTGGCCAATTCCGCTTCCTGGTGATTGTGAATTCCTTGATCCCAGGACATACGAGTTCAATTAACTCAGCAAATGTTTATGGGCACAGTCTCTGTGTAGTCTATAAGCTCCGTAAGGACAAGGCTTGGGTCTGATTCGGGTATCACTGTATACCGAGCACCCAAGACACGTCTGCCCAGCGTGACTTAGTCCCTCGATATATATTTGATTGACAGACTGTCAGGCACTAAGCTAGGGACAAGGACACCAGCCATTAAAGGTTGGAGTACAGCAAGGAGTGGCCACAATGCAATCAACGAGCAGCCTGCACTATACTCAGGTGGGAGCACAGTTCTCTGGAACAAAAAGGAGGATGTGATCAATTCTGCTCGGCCACTGGGAGGAGGGAAGCGCTGCTCAGGGGGACTGCCAGGAAGGCTGGACCTTAGAGGACAGGTGGAATTTCATCCTGACTGCAGAAACGGAGAAGAGGTTTCCTGGCAGCAGGATAGCATGAGCAAGGGCATGCAAATGAGGAAAGGTATAGGGCATGGCGTTCTATTGCTGCCGAAACAAATTACTACAAACTCGGTGGTCTAGAACAAGACAAATTGATCCTCTTACAGTTCCTGAGGTCGGAAACCCAGTGCTCCTGGTTTCTTTGCTTCAAGTCTCTCAAGCCCAGAATCAAGACGTCACCAAGACTGAGCTCTGGGGGAGAATTCGCTTTCGGCGCACTCAGATTGCCGGCAGCAGAGTTGTGGGAAAGAAGACCCTGTTTTCTTGCTGGCTGCTGGCCATGGGGGGCTCTCAGCTTCTAGAGGCTTCCTCCCTCCCCTGGCTCGTGGCCCACTTCATCTTCACAGCCAGCAACAGCAGTCAAGACCCGCTCACACTATGACTGTCTCCTGCCTCTTCTTCCAGCACAGCTCTCTGCCTCTTCCGCTTCCCTCTCTCCCTTAAGGGCTCGCATGGTTAGATTGCGCCCACCCAGACAATCCATGGTAACCTCCCTATCTTAAGGTCTGTACACTGAACTGCACCTGCAAAGTCTCTCTTGCCATGTAAGGTGACATATTCACGGGTGTCGAGGATTAGGGTATGGGCATCTCTCGGGACCATAACTCTGCCAACCACCCACAGTGTCTCCTGGGAGACAGAATATGTGGAGAGGAAGGGATGCAGGAGGAGGAGGAGCCCAAGGCCGTCCCGTGGAGGCCTTCGAATGACTTTCTATAGTGTTGACTTATGATCTTGCAGCCACTGAGACAGTGGAACTTTACGAAGAGGCAGGGCGAGGAGTTCGCGTTCTCCTCCTCCTAACAGGGTCTTTCACAGAACAAAAGTCTTCCTTTCAATGAAGTCCAGGCTATCAATTTTTCCTTTTATGGACGCTGCTTTTCAAGCAGTCGAAGAACTCTTTGCCCAGCCCTAGATCCCAAAGATTTTCTTCTGTTTCTTTCTAAAACTTTTGTCGTTTTACGTTTAAGTCCATCATCTATTTTGAGTTAGTTTTGGTATAAAATGTGAGACTTATATTGAGCCTTACTCTTTCACCTATGGATGTCCAACTGGCCCAGCACCATTTGCTGAAAAGGTTGTCCTTCCTCCACTGAATAGCGGTTGCAACTTTGTCAAAAATGCCTGCTTGCGTGGGTCTGTTTCTAGGTTCTCTGTTCTGGTCCCCTGATCTGTGAGTCTATCCCTTTGCCAATAGCACACTGTCTTGATTCCTGTAGCCTTATAATAAATCTTAAGATACAGTAGACTGTCTCTTCCCACTTTATTCTTCTTTTTCAAAATTGTTTTAGGTATTCTAGGTCCTTTGACTTTCCATATAAATTTTAGAATAATCCTTATTATTTTCTTCCTTATATTTACTTTTAGCTTGTTTTGTTTGTTTAGTTTCTTTGTTTTTTAAGGAAATCCTTGCTTTTGCTTTTTTTTTTTTTTTTTTTTTTGGGAAAAATTTTTGCTTTTTTATAACTTTTTTTTCTTTTCTTCCTCTCTTTTCTCTTTCCCCACCTCAAAGCCCCAGTACATAGCTGTATATTCTAGTTGTAGGTCCTCCTAGTTCTTCCATGTGAGCCACCACCACAACATGTCTACTGACAGACGAGTGGTGTGGTTCCATGCCCAGGACCTGAACCCAGGCTGCTGACGTGGTGGCAGCACCAAACTTTCACCACTAGGCCATCAGGGCTGGTTCTATTTGTTTAGTTTCTTTTGTGTGTGTGAGGAAGATTGGCCCTGAGCTATCATCTGTTGCCAATCTTCCTCTTCTTGCTTGAGGAAGATTGTCACTGAGCTAGCATCTGTGGCCATCTTCCTCCATTTTATGTGGGACACCGCCACAGGGTGGCTTGATGAGCCGTGCTAGGTCCACAGTGAGGCTGGACGAGTACTACTAAGTCTATGCCCAGGATCCGAACCTGCGAATCCCGGGCCACGAAAGCAGAGGGCATGAACTTAACTGCTACGCCACTGGGCTGGCCGCAATTTGTTTAGTTTCTTAAGGTGGAAACTTAGATTATTGATTTGAGACCTTTCTTTCTTCCTAATAAAAGCGTTTAATACCATAAAATTCCCTCTAAGCACAGCTTTAGCTGAATTCCACAAGTTTTGATGAGCTGTATTTTCCTTTTCACCCCACTCAAAATATCTTCTAATTTCCCTTGTCACTTCCTCTTTGATCTATGGGTTATTTATAATTTCCAAATATTTGGAGATTTTCCAGATAGCTTCCTATTATTTATTTCCAATTTAATTCTATTATGGTCAGAGAACACACTTTTAATGATTTCAATTCTTTTAAGTGTGTTAAGGCTTGTTATGTAATCCAGAATATGGTCTATCTTGGACAATGTTTTGTGTGCATTTGAAAACATGTATGTTTTACTGCTTTAGGTAGAATGTTCTATAAATGTCAGTTGTGTCAAATTGGCTTATAGTGTTATTTGGGTCCTCTATATCTTTCCTGATTTATTTGTTCTATCAACTACTGAGAAAGGAGTGTTAAACTGCCCAAGTAGATTTATGGATTTGTCTATTTCTACTTTCAATTCTATCTATTCTTGCTTCATGTATTTTAGGAGCATACACCTTCAGGATTGTTATTCTTCTTGGTTGATTATCCATTTTATCACTGTATATTGCCCCTTTATTTCTGGTAAGTTTCTTTGCTCTGAAATCCACTTTGTGTGATATTAATGTAGCCACTCCATATTTCTATTGATTAGGATTTTTATAGTATATGTTTTTTATGCTTTTAACCTAACTGTATGATTATATTTAAAAATTGGTTTCTTGTAGTCAGCATATAGTTAGGTTTTGTTTTATTAGCCAATCTGACAACCACGGAATTTGTCTTAGATTGGCACCTGAGCTAACATCTGTTGCCATCTTCCTTTTTTTCTTCTTCTTCTTCTCCCCAAAGCCCCCCAGTACACAGTTGTATATTCTGGGTGTAGGTCCTTCTGGCTGCGCTATGTGGGAGGCTTCCTCAGCACCGCTTGATGAGAGGTGCCATGTCCATACCCAGGATCCCAACCAGAAAAACCCTGGGCTGCTGAATCACAGCACGTGAACTCAACCACTCGGCCACGGGGCTGGCCCCTGACAACCTCTGACTTTTAACTGGTGTTTTTAGATCATTTACATTTCATATAATTATTAATATGATTAAATACCATTCTATTAATTATTTGCTGTTCATCCCTTTGTTTATTGTTCCGGGGTTCCCCCTTCCCATCTTCTTTCAGATTATTTCAGTGATTTTTAGCTTCCCATTTTGTTTTGTCTATAGGCTTTTTGGCTATAGGTATATAGAGTATTATATATATAGTATAATTTAGTGGTTGCTCTAAGAGTTATAATATAACATTGCACAGTCTACTTAGAGTTAATGTTTCACTATTTCCAGTAAAATGTAGAAGATGACCCCTAACCATATAGTTAGATGTGGTTTATATGATGAACTTCACTTTAATTATAGTTGTCATATGGATTATATCTTCATATATTAAAAACTATATCAGTGAGTGCTATCACTTTTTCTTTCAACAGCCATACGTATTTTAAAACACCTAAGAAGAGAAGAAAAGTCTACTATATTTACCATTTTTTGTTACTTTTCCTTCACTCATGTTCAAAATATCCCTCTGGGATCATTTTCCCTCCACCTGAAGAACTTCCTTCAGCATTTCATTTAGAGCAGGTGTGATGGTGACAAACTCTCTTAGTTTCCAACCATCTGAGAATGTCTTCAGTTTGCCATCAATCCCAAAGAATTTTTTCATTGGATATGAATTCTGAGCTGAGAGTTCTTTGCTTTCAGCATTTTAAAGATATATTCCACTGTCTTCTGGCCCCCCCATGGTTTCAGAGGAGAAATCTGCAGTCATTTGAATAATTGTTCCCCGATATGTAAAGTTTCATTTTTCTATGGCTGCTTTCAAGATTTTTTTCTTTGTCTTTGGTTTTTATCAATTTTGTTATTTCATGTCTAGATATGCTTTTCTTTCATGTTATCCTGTTTGGGGTTTACTGAGTATCTTGAACCTATGCAGTTATGTCTCACCAGATTCAGGAAGTTTTGGGCCACTATTTATATCCCTCTTTGAGTTCCCTCACTCTTTCTTTACTTCATCTTCATTCTACTATTGAGTCCATCCAGTAATTTTTTTTGCTAATGTCAGATAGTCACATTTTTCGGTCCTAAACTTTCCATATTACCTTTTACACTTCCTATTTCTCTGCTAAGAATTTTTAACTTTCCATTAATTTCAAGATTGTTTACCTTTACTTCACAGAGGGTGATTATAATAGCTGCTTTAATGTCTTTGTCTGATAATTCCAACATTTGGGTTATGTTGGGTTTAGCATCTGTTGATTGTGTTTTCCCTTGAGAATTGGTCACATTTTCCTGGGTCTTTGTACATCAAGTAGATATGCATTATATCAGGGACAGTTTGAATATTACATTGTGAGGCCCTAGGTCATGTTAAAATCTTCTGGAGAACATCGATGTATTTTATTATTATTATTTAGCAGTCAATCAACCTGATTAAGTTTAGACCCCAAGTTTTGTTTCACTTTCTGTGGCCGTGGTTTCAATGTCAGTTCCATTTCCAAATCAGAATTATCTCCATATATTCTTCAGCTCCCAGGTGCCCCCTTTCCTGTTCTTGTGTCCAGAAAAGCAAATATCTGTAAGAGTTTTAGTTCCTTGCATCGCTGCCATGCAGTTCTATGCAATTGGAGCTCTATTCAGGGCAAAGCAGTGAAAGAAAAGAGAGAGAAAAAATCACTCTTTGGAATACAGGAGCCCCTTTCTCCAGTTACCCCTGCCTGCCGGAAAGATGGGGTTTCTCTCATGGTTTAGCTGTCAATGTTGTCTTCACACCGTTCTACACTAGGGCCTCAACTTGAGCCACTGGCAGTGGCCCTCAACCCTGGGTGCTTATTAGAAGCAGAAGGGAAGCTGTTAAAACTCTGAGAAGCCCGGGCTGCCTCCAAGACCAGTTCAGCCAAAATCGCTGGGAGGCGAGCTCCAGGAAAAATTTAAAGTGCTACTAATGCTGACAGCCACTTACGTAAAGGGAAACATTGGAATGATAGTGAAGTCAAGAATTCTAAACTATCTCAGGAAAACTCAGGTGTTGTGGGAAGGTGCACGTGAGAATAGAGGTAGAGAAATAAAAATACCCCAAAGAGTTGTGGATTGCATCCTGGACATTGGCAGTCTTGTGTTTTGGAGATGGAGTTCTTTGCATTCCTCTGAAGAGTGTGGATGTTTGTTTGAGGGTTTGTTTGAATGAGCGATTAATATCTTTGGACTCAAGCTGCAAACTCTGTCTCAGCAGCAGAAGTTCATTTCTCGGTTGACTTCTTTCTTCCCTCCCCGGGGTCTGTCCCATCTATGGATGGTTCAAGGATTTTGAAGCTTATACTCAGAATGGGGACACCCCTCTCTAGCTCTCTCCTTCCCAGGTTCCCCCCTCACTCTCCAGTGGCTGTGGTTTCACCAAACTCTGGCCTCTGATTCTTCCGGCCAGAAAGGAATAGGGATTTTTCTTGGGGTTTTGTCTTCTCTACAGCACTTGGCCTGCTGCCAGGCTGAAAGCCATGAAAATGGGTAACTCAGCCTGCGCCATTTTCATCTTTCAGCTCTGAATTGGCTTGCTTTTGTTCATGTCCCTGTGCCTTGAGGCAATTTTTGTTGTTTGTTCAGTTTTGCTTTTTTGTTTTCTGGTCCAGAGTTTATATTTGCCATCTGTTGGAAGATTGGGTCCCATAGCACCTTACTTGGCCATACTAGAATTGGAGTTTCCAGTAAGCTTGGATTTTAGCATAAATTGAGCTCTATGTTATTTATGAGAACACAAGAAAACGATGATACAAAGAAAAAATTGAAATAAAGCGGTGGGAATACAGACAGAAAGAAAGCTGGCATGGCATTAATAATAGCAGATAAAGCAGAATTCAAGGCTAAAAGCATTAACTAGGAAAAAGATTTTATGTGATAATAAAAGGTAAAGTCACAAAGCAAATATAGCAGTCATGAATCTTTACGTATCACACAACGTGGCAGTCAAATACGTAAATTAAAACTCCTCCAAATATGAGCCAGCCCTGATGGCCTAGTGGTTAAAGTTTGGCACTCACTGCTTCCATGGGCCGGGTTCGTTTCCCGGTCCTGGAACCACACCCCCCGTCTGTCAGTTGCCATGCTGTGGCAGCTCACGTAGAAGAACTAGAACGACTTACAATGAGGATACACAACCATGTACTTGGGCTTTGGGGAGAAAAGACAAATAAGAGGGAGATTGACGTAAGATGTTAGCTCAAGGCGGATCTTTTCCTGCCAAAAAAAAAACTCCTAAAAATCAAACAAAGACTTGTTAAAACCACACCTTTCAATAAACACTCACATTGTGCTAAACCGTAAGTCAGGCATCTGTCTAAGTACACACACAAATATAATCAACAAAGCCAGCTTGATAGACATGCATAGAATATACATATATACTAATGGATTTTAATTGAATATATGTCATTCTCTTATACTTGTTAAACAATTTCTAAAGCACTCATGTTTCTGGCCATAAAAAAAAGACCTTGACAAATTATGATGCTAGCTCAGAGCTAAGCTTTCTCAAGCAAAAAAAAAAATAAGAGGAAGATTGGGAACAGATGCTAGCTCAAGGTGAATCTTCCTCAGTAAATAAAAAAATTTACTGACTTTCAATTTCTGTCTCCTACAATTCATGTATTTTGAGATTCTGTTGTTAGATATGTATACATTTATCACTGTAATATTTATCTGATGTACTGACACCATACGCAAAAATTAACTCAGGTTAGATCATAGGCATAAATGTAAAACCAAAAACTACAAAACTTCTAGTTAAAACATAGGAGAAAATCTTGATGACTTTGGATTAAGAAAAGAGTTCTTAGATACAACACCAAAAGCAAGATCATAAAAGAAAAAAAAAGATAAATTGGACTACAATGACACTAAAAATTTTTGCACATCCAAAGACATCATTAAAAAAAGGAAAACGCGAGCCACAAACTGCAGGAAAATATTTGTAAATCATATATCTGATGAAGGATTTGCATCCAGAATATATAAGGAATCACACAATTCAATAATAAAACTCACAATCCAAATTTTTAAAGGATAAAAGATTTGAATAGATATTTCATCAGAGAAGGTATAGGAGCATGCACATGAAAAGGTGCCCAGCATTATTGCTCATTAGGAAAAGCAAATGAAAACTGCAATATTGAGATACCACTACACACACCCCAGAATGACTATGATCAGAAAGATAGTAAGTACCAAGTGTTGGTGAAAATGTTGAAAAATTAGAATCCTCGGACATTGCCGACAAGAGCATCACTCAGTCTATAGAACCAAAAGAAATAGAGGATGGATGAGTGGAGACTGAAGGCAGCCACGCCAATAACGAAGCACAGGAGATTCAGAACTGAGGAGTTCGAGGAGATCTGGAAGGGGCGACAAGGAGCAGGAGGGACACCTGCCCCCACTCTGGTCCAGCAGAGTGTGTTCCAGAGGGTAAAGTGGGATGGCATAAGAAAGTGAGGAGGAATGAGAAATGCAGAATATACAGGGGATATTCAGACACCTCTGGGTGCTAGAAATGAGAAGAGCAGGAACGGCCCGGGATTCTCATGGTGACTGACACAAATGGGCTAAAAGATGCATGGAGATGAGTCACGGTGGACACAGCCAATGTTTGCTGAGGGTGTGGGTGTAGGAGGTGGAAAGAGATGGATGATTCAGGTTCCATCCACCCCCTGCAGATGGAGGCAGGGATATCGGGAGAGGGAAGCATCCAAGGCTCCCCCTGAGCCTGTTGAAATCCATTTTGATGGATTATAGAGACGAGGAAAGGCATGCTTCAATTCTGAGGGCAGGAATAATCTATTTCAAGCACTGAGGGTTCACCCTTGACCCTTGTCTATGGATGTCCATGAAAGATGACGCTTAGATGGGAAAACAGTAGAATAAATAAATCCTTCTCTCTATATTAGCCTGTAAATGCAGTACCATTGCACTGAAATTTCTAGCTGGGTGTTTTGAGGAACTCAATAAACTTACTTTAAGATTTTTATGCAAGAAGAAATGTCTGTAAACGCTAAGTCAACTTTTAAAAAGCCATGCGAAGTAGTGGGCTTGTCCAAGTAAACATTAAAACACACCTCAGGGGTGCAGCTACACAATGCACTGGCGTGCATGTCCCTACTTGTTCCGGCCTCACTCGGAATCAGGTGTCACCTTCCTTAACAGTCCCTGGTGGCTCTGCCACAGCCTCTGTCACACTGTGATCTGCACTATCCCTGGGGTTGTAGGAAGGACTCACGGGGATCCAGGAGACCTAGAAATGGACTCAGTGGCCATTGAGGATGTGACTGTGAACTTCAGCCCAGAGGAGTGGGCTTTACTGGATCCTTCACAGAGGAAATCTACAGAGATGTGATGTGAGAAACTTTCAGGAAGCTGGCCTAAATAGGAAAAACATGCGAAGTTCATGACATTGAAAACTGGTACAAAACCCAGGGTGAAAACTAAGAAATCATACAGTAAAGAGATTCTGTGAAAGACTACCCAGAGTAGTCAAATTCACAGAGACAGAAAGTAGAACAGTGGTGGCAGGGGGCTTGGGAGAGGGGGAATAGGGAGTTATTGCTTAATGGGGACAAAATTTCACTTGAGGAAGATGGGAAATTTCTGGAAATAGATGGTGGTGGTAGTTTCACAACAATGTGAATGTACTTAGTGCCACTGGATTATACACTTAAAAATGGTAAGACATGGAGACCAGCCAAGGGGCACAGTGGTTGGGTTCACATGTTGCACTTCCATGGCCCAGGGTTCACTGGTTTGGATCCCAGGTGTGGACCTGCGCACCACTTGTCAGGCCATGCTGTCACAAGTGTCCCACATGCAAAGTAGAGGACGATGAGCATGGATGTTAGCTCAGGGCCAGTCTTCTTCAGCAAAAAAAAAAAAAAAAAGGAGGATTGGTGGCAGATGTGAGCTCAGAGCTAATCTTCCTCAAAAAAAAGGTAAGATGCTATGGACAGCTAATCTTTGACAAAGGAGCTGAGAACATACAAAGAAGAAAGGAAAGTCTCTTCAACAAATGGTGTTGGGAAAACTGGACAACCATATGCAAAAGAATGAAAGTAGACCATTCTCTTATGCCATTAACAAAACTAAACTCAAATGGATCAAAGACTTGAAGGTAAGACCTGAAACCATAAAACTTCCAGAAGAAAATATAGGCAGTACACTCTTTGACGTCAGTCTTAAAAGGATCGTTTCAGACACCAGGTCTTCTTGGACAAGGAAAACAAAAGAAAGAATAAACAAGTGGGACTTTATCAAACTAAAGAGCTTCTACAAGGCAAGGGAAAACAGGGTGGAAACAAAAAGACAACCCACCAACTGGGAAAAAGTGTTTGCAAATCATATATCTGACAAAGGGTTAATCTCCATAACATATAAAGAACTCGCACAACTCAACAACAAAAAATCAAACAACCTGATCAAAAAATGGGCAGGGGATATGAACAAACATTTCTCCAAAGAAAATATACAGATGGCCAACAGGCACATGAAAAGATGCTCAACATCACTGATCATCAGGAAAATGTAAATCAAAACTACACTAAGGGGGCTGGCCCCGTGGCCAAGTGGTTAAGTTCGCGCGCTCCACTGCAGGCGGCCCAGTGTTTCGTTGGTTCGAATCCTGGGCGCGGACGTGGCACTGCTCATCAGACCACGCTGAGGCGGCATCCCACATGCCACAACTAGAAGGACCCACAACGAAGAATATACAACTATGTACCGGGGGGGCTTTGGGGAGAAAAAGGAAAAAATTTAAAAAAAAATCTTTAAAAAAAAAAAAACTATGCTAAGATATCACCTTACACCCATTAGAATGGCTATAATAACCAAGACAAAAAGTAACAAATGTTGGAGAGGATGTGGAGAAAAGGGAACCCTCATACACTGCTGGTGGGAATGCAAACTGGTGCAGCCACTGTGGAAAACAGTATGGAGATTTCTCAAAAACCTAAAAATAGAAATACCATATGATCCAGCTATCCCACTACTGGGTATCTATCCAAAGAGCTTGAAATCAACAGTTCAAAGAGACTTATGCACTCCCGTGTTCACTGCAGCATTATTCACAATAGCCAAAATGTGGAAGCAAGCTAAGTGCCCATCAACTGATGATTGGATAAAGAAGATGTGATATATATATACAGTGGGATACTACTCAGCCAAAAAAAAAGACAAAATCATCCCATTCACAACAACATGGATGAACCTTGAGGTTATTATGTTAAGCAAAATAAGCAAGACAGAGAAAGACAAACTCTGTATGACTCTACTCGTGTGTGCAAGATGAACAAACATGTGGACAAAGAGAAGTATTTAGTGGTTACCAGGGGGAAGGTGGGTGGGGGTGGGCACCAAGGGTGAAGGGGCAGACCTATAAGATGACCGACTAATAATGCACAACTGAAATTTCACAACGTTATAAACTATTATAACCTTAATTTTTTAAAAAATGGTAAGATGGTAAATTTTATGTTATGTGTACCTGACCAAAATGAAAAATTGTTTTTAAAGTTTTAGAAAAGCAAAGTTGGATATTTTACAGTAAAGTTACTCTAATATATCCTTTCAAAAAAGAAATGATATTTATTTCAGCCTTATTTTTGGCAGCAGGAAGCTGGAAGCAACCCGCCCCCATCACTGGGAGAGCAGCTAGGGAGAACCTTGCTCAGGAGAATGGGAGGCAGACGCTGCGGTGAGAAGCCATGGACCAGATGTGCGCAGAAGCGCGCAGAATCTTAGACATGCTGTTTATTGAAAAAAATAAGAAATAGAGATTTATGACAATAATTTTGTGCCTTTTTTTAAGCGACCATAAAACAATGATGCCCATTTTGTAAGAATGAATAACAAAATGACCTCTCTTAAACCCAGAGTTGGGAGGAGGAGGGAGGGAGAGGGGAGGCGGCGCAGAGCGGGGCTTGAGGCTCCCACGCAGGCCGGACCACCTGGGCTGAATCTGGCTCAGCAACTTAGGCTGAAGGTCTCACGGTAACGGATCTCACGACGTGGCCGAGGGTTAAATGAGTGAATAGTGCTGATACGGGTTCAGCGATTATTGTTGCTTTTATAAAAGGGAGTTGTAAAAGGAATTAAGGAATAAAACAAGGAGGTCCTTGCATGAACCAGCTCTGAAAATGTGCCAAGAACTGAGGATTGGGAATAACTTGAGCTTCTGAATGTGATGTCCGAGTGGGACAGAAAGAGAGATGGGGAGGGGGAAGGAGGGAGAGAAGAGGGAAGGAGAGGAAAGGGAAGGGGGGGGGAAGGGGAGGGGAGGAGAGAGGAGGAGGAGAGAGAGGGAGGGGAGAGGGGAAAGGGGAGAGGATGCGGAAGAGGGAGGGGGAGGGGAGAGGAGAGGAGAAGAGGTGCGGAGGGAGGAAGCAGGAGAGGGAGCGGGAGGTTGAGACCAGCTCTCCGTACCTGTAGTGTCAAGTAACGGGACTGGGCTCCTGAACTGTGACTTTATTACACTTTGGGGGTGAAACTATTGAACATCTCTTAATTCCCCCCACTCTTGGATGCTATTCCCTCCGAAGGCAGAATCAGTGCGTTGTTTTGTTTTCTCCTGGTTTCTCACGTTGTAGGCTCTGGCGCATCATGGATTTGCAGCAAGCCTATATTGCGAGGGAAAGGTCTGGGTTAATTGCGGGATTGTGTCAGTAATCCTGCAGTCTACTGACCAGTTACCCCTGTGCAGCACTCACTCTGCCCCAGGCCGGATCCACCTGCTCCCCCTAGGGGTCCAGCCAAGTCAGGAGCATTTGGGTTGCAGGTCCTGGTCCCATCTCAGCAATTACTCCTAACTGCCTGGACCTGTCCATAGCACCTGGACCTTCTCATCTCCCACGACGAGGACGTTCCCTACGGAAGGAGGGATGCCGTGTCTTGCCTTCCGGAGAGGGTAGCATTCAGACAAAGAGATGTTTAACCACCCTGTGCTGTTCCTCCAAGAGGACCTGCTCATTCTTTCATTCAGCACCTGCTGATCTGGCTTTATACACTGCTGCTCTCCTCACGCCCCGGCCCCAAGGGACCCCTCTGGACTTGCTCCTCCATCCACCCCTCTTCCCCCACGTTCCTCGCCTTCTTTGCATCAGCCATCCTGAAGAGCTCATAGCCCCTCACACCACCGATGGTGGCCCTCTCTCCGGCTCCTCTGCGCATGTCTGATTTGTTCATCCTCCCCTCTCTTGCCGCCTTCACCTTCCTGCCTAGCCAACCACTCAAACTTTAGGGCTGGCTCAGCTGTCACCTCCTGGGAGAGAGCCTTTCTTGACACCTCACACACACAACCCCACACTCTCCACTGGGCCAGGGCGACACCCTCCTGGGTGACCCCATAGACCCTTTTTTCACTCCATTGGAGTCCTGTCCCACCTTCCCAAAGCAGCCTGCTGTCTCTTCCATCTTCCCAAGAGGCCATGAGCTCCTGGAGTTCCTAAAATTGTGCCCAGAGCCCGTGGACACACTGGACGCTCCATAAACAGCTGCTGAATCAGTGAATGAGCATCCTAGGCTGGACTGGAGAGAGCCTGGAGGGAGGTCCAATTTAGATATAGAGAAGGAAAGAGAAGACTTTCCATGTGACCGATAAGTATGGCACAGGGCTGAGCACTGTGAATAAGTGTGTGGGCGTGGCTGGAGGGCGGGAGTTTGTACATGCAGGTGTGCTCTTGATAGGGGAGTGTTACTTGAAAATCTGGGCTCAAGTAGAAAGCCTGTGTTGGTCCATAGTGGGAGATAAATCAGGGACACAGTTTGAGCCAGATTGAGAGCTTGAACTTGACTTCTGAATTGCAGGTCAGTAAGGTTTCAGAACAATAAAGTGTACTGTGTTGGCAGAAGGGTGTGGAGAAGGCTGGAGGGAGCAAGATGCCATCCAGGCAGCCTGCTCCTAACGTTGTAGACTAGATCAAGGGAGCAAGTGGGGTGCCACGCTCATAGCCTGCACCCCTTCTCTCCACCTGCAGCTCCATCTCTTACCAGCCCCCAGGTCCAAGCAGCCTTCTGGCCCCCTTCCGGTCTAAGCTGGACACCCTGATGGTGCAGTCTACCTTCAAGAGGAAAGACTCAGGAAGCACTCAGGCCAGCCCTACAAGTGGCCTGGGGCATTTGGGTTGAGGTGTGCTCGGTGGTGACACCCCCAACCTCCCAGACTCAGGAAGTTGAACTTGAATCACTCATCAGCTACCCTGCCTGGAGTGTGTTAGGCTTTGGAGAGAGCTTCCACTAAGTCACCACATCTTCTGGAAACTGTCTTGTGGAAACCCTAGGGATAAACAGGCTGGTGGGAATTTAGGCAGCAAACAATCAAGGGATATTGAATCCTGTCCCAGATCTACTCATGCTCTAAGTAAATAGGAGCGCAGAAGAGGGTGGGACGCACGAAGGGGAAATGGACCAGTATTGCCCAGTGCCAACTAGTGAGACTAGATGCCATCCTGAAGGCTTCTCGAGGAGCCAGGAATTAACCTTTTGGTCCCTAGATTGCTGGCCTCCAGGAAGAGTTACACCAGACCACATCCCCTGGCAACAGGGCAGTTTTGATTATTCACATGGCAGTAAGCCCAGAAATGGTATCTTATTGGGAGGACTCAGGATGAGCAGTCTCGGGATATGGAAGTATCTGCAGCCATGACTGAAAGTGCCATAGACTGCAGTATTTTCCACTGCATTCCTTTATCCCTTGCCAAAGTGGGCAGATACCATAAGCCCATCACTGGAGGTTTGGTGGTTGTAACTAGAAGCTATGCCCATAGACAGTCATCCCAGATGATGCTGTGCCACCAGTTGCCCATCATTCAAGAGAACATTCTCGAATATTATTCTATAGGAGAGACAGTGGCACAATCTGACCCAAATGATAAAGAGTGAGTGAGATATCTTTCAGTGTGCCTCCCAAGACCCACACCCCAACTTTCTCCACCCCATTTCCTGCCCAAGGGAGTGTGTTTACATAGGGGCTGGGTTGACCGCACATGGCCCTGGCAATCAACAAGCTCCCTTGCTCTCTGGCTTCAAAACTGATTCAGCAAAGGGGAGCCCAGCAGGAGATTAGAAGGAGGAAAAAGAGTAAACTCTTGGCATTTATTCCCTTGACTGCCTCCTGCAAGGTAACTTGGGTCACTGGTCCCATTAAGTCAGAGTAAATCATTCTCTAGAGATCTGACTGACTGTCTCCTTCCAGGTCTTTGAACCACTCCCTCTTTCTCATTCCTTTGATTGTAGGGTGGTGACAGCTGTGACACCCCCCTCCTGCTCTTATTGCTGCACTCACCCTGATGGTTTTCCTATACCCTGCTTATATACCTTTCTACCCAGTACTTTTGTTAAGTTGTTCTTGGGTTTCCCTAATTTGCGTGTGATATTTACTTCCTGTTGGGACCCTGACTGATTCTGGTGCCTTCTCATTATGATAAAATCCAGCTGTCTATAAAGTAAGGCTGGGCCCTTATACGGGCTCATTTTGTCACTTGTTTTTAAGAAACACCTGTATCCCCAAACATTTTCACTGTATATGCTGTGCTGGAGTCTTTTGTCAGTTCTTAAGAGTTTTAAAGCTGTCCTTTCTGGAACATTTACTATCTGCCAAGTCTGCACCAAACACTCCAGATGTATTTTCTTATTTAATTCTCACAAGCCCAATAAATACAGCACGTTGCCATCCTCCTTTTACAGATGATGACTGGAAGGCTCTTGCCAAGATCACTCAGTCTTTAAAGGCTGTGCTTATCTGTGGGAAGTTACCAAGAAGCTTTGATCAAGATCCTCATTGATTTTGCATTATCATTTTGGGGAAAAATTTGTCGGTGGTAAGTTTTTCTCAAAAAGGCTCCCTGTAGGACTATTTCAGATTTCAGTCTTGACACTGACAACTCTGCACCAGCTACTTGCAGCTCTCAGATTATCAGAGTATTGAAAATGAGTCTACAGTTACCTAAAGTTTTGAGATTTTGTCTTAATGGATGTAGTGGACTAAATAGTGTCTCCCCGAAATTCATGTCCACCCAGAAGCACAGAATCTTAGCTTATTTGGAAATAGAGTCTTTGTGGATATAATTAAGTTAAAGAGCTCAAGATGAGATCATCCTAGATGTAGAGTGGGCCGTAAATCCAATGGCTGGTGTCATTATAAGAGGAGGAGAGGACACCCACAGGCATAGAAGGGAAGATGGTGTGAAAATGGAGAGAGGGATTAGAGTGATGCTGCCACAAGCCCACAAGTGCCTGGAGCCCCGGAAGCTGGAAGAGATGAGGGAGGATCCTTCTTAGAGCTCTCAGAGGGAATGCGGCCCCGCCAACATCTTGATTTTGGACTTCTGCCTCTTGGTACTGTGAGACAATAAATTTTTGCTGTTTTGTGTCACCAAATTTGTGACAGGAAACTCATACAGTTGAATTAAACATGGAGGCGTGAACCTGATTTGAACCATCACAGAAACACTTCATAACCTGAAGCAAGCAATCTGGAAGAACTATACAAAATAATACAAAATAAGGAAAACCTCAGAGACTGTGGTTTATTAACATGCCGTTCCATGTCTGGCAAGAGGGAGTCTGGCTGAATCACCAATGGGCCCCGTGTCTCCTGACTTGTCTTAATTGACATCCCTTGGGTTTACCCCAGAGCTTACGGGGTAAAAGGAAAGCATTTTGGAGGCTGCTCCCTCTACACCAATCCTTTGGGATTTTCACCAGAGCAGTTGTCTGGGTGGGAAACTCAGGGGCTGGATCAAGCAGAGCTTGTCCTATTAATTGAGACCAAGGTCCACATCACAGAACATTCAATAATTCAGGCAGAGCAAGGCGTAGGTGTCGTTTCTGTAGGAGACACCTACAGAGGCGTGCTCCTGCAGTGCGCTGATAACCACAGAACCAGAAGCATTCCCGGAGCTGTAGGGTGGAGACATTTCAGTCAGACTTCCTGAAATTTCTCCAGGGACATAAAGTGAGGCAAGCAGCCATTGTTCTGCAATGAGACAACTGCTTCTCCAAACACAAGACCTTCTACACCCATCGCTAAAATCAACCTGGGGAAAGGGCACTGCTCCCTTACTGTTTAAAGACTGCTGATCCCAGAGGCCATCAAAGAGGCTGACAAGTTAACTCCACGACCCTTCCCAGCTCCTGCATGAGGAAAAAACCACAGCATTGTAACCAAAGTCAGAAGACAAGTGACAAATGATTAACTTCTTCTCAATAAGCATGGCATATGCAACAAGGACCTATTTCTCCCCTATACAAAGAGCTCTTACGTGTCGGTAAGAAGGCACCCAATGGGGAAAAACACATACAGGATCTGAACAGGTAGTTCATGTGAAAGCACAGGAAAAGAGGCTTAGCCTGGCTCATAATTAAAGAAACTAAGACAAAAATGAGTTACTTTCAACGTTGGCAAAAATTTAAAGTTTAAGTATGGAAAACAGGCATTCTGGGGAGGAATTTCACAACACATATTAGAAACATACAAACTAATCCAGCTTAAATTCTTTAAATATGGCTTAAGAATTTAGTTTATGGATATCTGCATAAATCTGCAGTAATGACTATACATAAATGTACAGGTAACTTTATTTGTAATACCAAATCAGTAAAAACTACCCCCAAAGTCTACAGTATAAGCCTAGTTAAGTCAGCATAGTAATTAATACTATATGGTTTTTCAAAAGAATAAGAAAAATCCGTATGTGCTGATATGGAAAGATTGCCTGGGTATTTTAAGTAGAAAGGAAAAAAGTCAGAACAGAGTGCATAATCTCATACTCTACTATATTTACTATACTAGACTCTTCTTACCATTCTACAATTTGCTTTTTCACTTATAGGAAATACACATTTGAATGCTAGAAGAATGTACAAAAACTGTGTTAATAGGTTTTATTAATCATTACCAAATTGCTAATAATCATTATTAAACGGTTACTTCTAAAGACTGGGAAGAAGATCAGAAAGAGAAAAGGGAATTTTTATTTTCTGTGCTGTTTCAATTTTTTTTTTATCATGAGCATGTATTATAGTTTTAATTTTTTTTTAAGGTATGATTTTTTTTGGTGAGGAAGATTGGCCCTGAGCTAACATCTGTTGCCTATCTTCCTCTCTGTCTTTTTTTTTCTCCCCAAAGCCCCAGTACATAGTTGTATACCCTAGTTGTAAGTTCTAGTTCTTCTATGTGGGATGCCGCCAGAGCATGGCATGATAAGCGGTGTGTAGGTCGGTGCCTGGGATCCAAACTGAACCCCAGGCTGCTGAATCGGAGCATGAGAACTTAACCACTACACCAGCAGGCTGTCCTCTATAGTTATAATTTTTTTTAAAGATGATGCTGATGTTGAAGGGGATTGAGGTGGGGAGGCCCACCTCGTAGGTCAGGGGCACCCATAGGTAAGATGCAACATGAAAGGTTTTGTTCCTCTAAGTCCCTATTTGTTGATATCCCAACATAGTTCATACCCACATGCTGGGGCCGTCACCCCTTCGAGAAAGTTCTCAACCTTCTTTAGTTTGTTATTACAGGTGTGGGGGATGGGCATTGGCCACCCCAAGATATGTCTCTTTGGCATGAGGATTATTTGGGGCTGGTTACTTTTAATAAACTGGGGTGGGAAGGAGGCTCTGAGGAGTGGAACTTGCTTGCCCTTTGTTAGGAGACATTTACATTGTAAAGGAAATCTCCATCTGTAAAGATGTCTCCCTCTCTGTACAAGGAAGAAGAGGGGGATGATTTTATCTCTAGAAACTCTTAATCAATGCCAAAGGCAAGGACTTAACAAACCTGCATTTGTTTACTGTACTTGTGTGGTAATCTCCCAAGATCAACACCCCCTCCACCCCCGACATCCTCCTTTGTTGTTAGCTGATGATGATATTTAAGGTGGGGGCTTCAGCCATTTTGGCGAGTTGCTCAGCTTGCCTGAACCTCTCCATGTATACATGTCATAAAGCTGCGTTTAATTTTCTCCTGCTATTCTGTCTCACGTGAATTTAATTCGTTCTCCAGCCAGACAAACCCAGAGAGGGTAGAGTGAATGTCTTCCTCCCCTACATGGGTGTGAACAGTTAATTCAGTGTTTTTGAAGTCCGGAAGGATTTGCTCCTGTAGCTTTGTTGTGGCATAACGGAGAGAAAGAGATGGAGAGGAAGAGTGAAAGGGAAAGACAGACACAGAGAGACAGACAGAGACAGAGACAGAGAACTGTAAACACCTGTCAAGCCCCAGCCAGCCTTGTAGAGGTGTCGGGGGTCCTGCCATAGGGACCCCTGAAGGCATTAAGAGCCTAACAGCCCCCAGGGCAGGTGGTTACTTGTCCGAGTTGGAGGCCCAAGGAGACTTCACCAATTTTTGTGGCCAGAGTGGGTGGGGGAGGCAGTGCCCTTGTGCCTACAGCCTAGAGTCCCACAATTCCCCCCACACCCAATGCCAGCCCCACAGGGAACTTGCATAATTGGGAGCTACAGTGGAGAATTGGCAGGGAGCACAGGCCTTAAGACAGTTAGAGGCTCCCAAACCCCATTAGGTCCCATTTATGCCCAGTTTGAGCTGAGGGCTTTGGAGGCACCGTGAGCCGTGCCAGGCACTTCAGGTAGATTTTCGTATAATCTGCTCATCACCCCTGTGGGTTAGGCACTAGGATTCTTCACGGCTCTCCTGTTGACACTGAGGCTGCTCAAGGTCATGCTGTCACAAAGCAAAGAGCCAGGAGGCAGACCCTGCCCTTTCTCCCCTAGACTCCTGACCTCACACACAGCCCCTGGCAGAACCCACCCTTGTGACTTTAGGAACCAAAACCCAAGCCATCCACTGGAAGACACAGTCAGACCTTCAACTGTTTTCATTTTTGAGTTGAAGATGCACAGCACACTCTGCTGTCAACGATTTGTGGCCACGGTTCAAGGCTCCTGAGGTAGGAGATGGGCCTGGATCCTGGTCTAAACACCCTGCCCTTGAATTCTCCTTAGTGCTCCCTCTTCCATGGTCTAGACCCCAGGCAGGCAGTTGCCAAAGGAACATCGGTCACCTCCAGACATTTTTTTCTAATTCTTCTTTGTTGGAAAAAAGAACATCCTTCTCCTCACCAGGACGAGATGCTGTGTACAGAGCAGAATGGTCTACCAACCCTGTTATGAACCCTATGGTGATCTGTAAACTCCAGAACTTGATCCAACATCTTGAATAACTTCAAACATAAGCCAAGAATTGGGCTAACTTCTACTGTACCCTTCCATCACCACGTTCTATGCTGCAGTAGCAGTTTCCAAAGAAATATGCGCATGATCTGATTAGCTTAGCTGTGACTGAGCCATTAAGCATGTCCCAACGTTATAAAGCAGGTCCCTTACTCTCACAATGCTAAGCACATCACATAGATTACTTCATTTAATGCTCACAACATTCTGAGGTTTGGTGTTATTTTTATCTCCATTTTAGAACTCAGGAGTCACCCAAAAAAGGTTAAGTAATTCACCCAAAATCTCACACCTAGAAAATAAGGAAACCAAGATTGAACCACAAAGCCTAGGATTTTACCATTGTAACTTCTAACGTAGCTATTGTCATAGATCGGAAGGAACTGGAATTCAGGCACACTTTTACCATCACTAAAATTTCCAAACTAAGCACTCCTCTTTCTCTAGAATTCAAAATTAAATCTCCTTTCTGTCTCAATACATCCCATCCCAAACATTTTATTAACTTGAGATCTATTTTCTCTTGAATTTATAACACACTGATTATCTGATAGTTGACAATAAATTCCTTAAATGATGTAACGAAAGTAGACAACCTTGGGAGTCACACATCATGGAAAGGGTCCTGTTTTGAATCCTGCTTCGTTTCTGAGTGGAGAACTGATGGAAAAACCAACCAAGACAGCACCTACAGGAGGTAGAATATGCTAATAGTGGGAGTTATTTAAAACAAATTCTGTAGAAACCCTGGAGTGTATAATCCCTTTTAGATATTCAAGACAGCTTTCATTACCATGCACTTTGTACATAGAACAAGGAATATTTTTTTTCAAATATTGGCACCTGAGCTAACGACTGTTGCCAATCTTTTTTTTTTTTTTAATATTGGCACCTGAGCTAACAACTGTTGCCAATCTTCTTTTTTTTTCATTTCTGCTTTTTCTCCCCAAATCCCCCCAGTATATAGTTGTATATTTTAGTTGTGGGTCCTTCTAGTTGTAGTACGTGGGACGCCGCCTCAACGTGGCCTGATGAGCGGTGCCCTGTCCGTGCCCAGGATCCAAACCAGAGAAACCCTGGGCCGCAGCAGCAGAGCGCGCGAACTTAACCACTCGGCCACGGGGCCAGCCCCAAGAAATATTTAAAGAACATGTCTGGACGGTGTGGACCATGAGCATTAAATGTGCTTATGTGGGAACAAGTCGAATGAAGCAAAGATACGGTTTAGGCGAGGAGCCCGAAAAACGTGGGGACATTCATCAGGTGTGCTCACATCATTCGCTCATCTTTTCACAAAATAATAAATGGTGTGAAGATTAAGACTCACATTTTTTCCCCACAGGTCCTCAGGGTGAAGGTTTGTGTGACCGCTGTCACAACGGCGGCTTTCCTGGGCCCACTTGAACACAGAAAACGCTTTGTTATAGGAATTAGCCTCCAGACCTCAGCACCCTGGGCTCTGAGAGCCACTTTGCTGTGGCAATGCTGTTGCCATGGTTACCAGGCCCTCCCGCGTCCATTTCTACATCTCACCACAAAAGCCTCAGAAAAAAATAAAACTTAAAGTTGAGCCACATGCTGGCAAGTTAGCCTATATTATGAGTTTTTGATGTCACATATAAAAAAACTGTTTTGGAAGAGGAAAGAAATACGCAAATAGGATTTTGGAAAGCCATCGGTAATTACCAAACTGTTTGGATTTTTAAACTGAGTGACACAGTTCATCAGGGAAAATAGGGTGCTTTTCAGGTTACAGACACGGCTTGAAAACAAACTGGTTTCTTGGTTCCTATTCACACAATTTCTATTGGTTGTATTCTTGGATTCAAAACTATCGTCACCCTCCAACATCGAGAATAATCCACCTCAGTTCCAGGATTCAAGAGCGCTGCAAACACAGTGTGGTCTTAGTGACGTCATGCACACAGCTTGTTTTGGCCAATGGAATCTATGTTTTTTTCATGAATGTCTTTACATTGTGTCTAGCTCATGTCTTGGTGGGACTTCCTTCCAAGGAGTTCCATGATGAGTTACCTCAGTAAGGAAAAAAAAACACTCCTTTTCAGATATGTATTACTGATATAATAAAGTAAAAATAACAGTGACCAACTAAAAACCGTAATTTATGTTTTGTGGGGATAAATTCTTTTCCAGAGATTAGAAGTACTCAAGGTGAAGCTCAGCTGTACTATATTGGACCCAAGAGGAAAGCAAAAGCCGTCGGGAGATGGTCAGCATCACTTTAGCAGCTCCAGGAGAAGTCTCTCAGAGAGTCTGCCAGAAGCCGGCCCCGGGCACCAATCACAGTGAGTGATTAGCATGTGTGGAAAGACATGACCAGCTCCATGTGGGCACCAGCATCTCAACTGTCATTATGAAGGTAAGGTCAACCCAATCCGCATAAATACAAAACAATGCCAGGGACAGGTATTATTTACCTTGGAATTTTATAAAACCTATAGCAAGACCTGAGGACAACTGAACCCATGCCAAGAGGGAAAATTATGTGCTTTTTTCTGCACAATTAAGACTCAATGATAGGGGCCGGCCCCATGGCCGAGTGGTTAAGTTCACACACTCAGCTTCAGTGGCCCAGGGTTTCACTGGTTCAGATCCTGGGCACAGACACGGCACCACTCATCAAACCATGTTGAGGTGGCGTCCCACATAGCAGAACTAAAAGGACCTGCAACTAGAATATACAACTATGTACTGGGGGGCTTTGGGGAGAAGAAGAAGAGACAGAGAGAAAGAGCAAGAGGGAAGGACAGATACAGACAGACAGACAGAAAAAAAGAAGATTGGCAATAGATGTTGGCTCAGGGTCAATCTTTTTTTTTAAAAAAAAAAAAAAAGACAATGATAAGTGGGCATCATGCCCACAGTAGTTGGAGCACACAGCTTTGAAATCAGGCAAATCTGGCATCAAATCCCAGCCCCTCGCTAGCCGTGAGAACTTAGGTGAGTCACATGTTTCTGAGTGTCAGTTTCCTCATGGTAAAATGGAGATTATGATACCAATTTTATGACCTAAAGAGATTCCATAGGGAGACTGCTTGACACAACACTTGGAGCACAGTTGACACTCAATAAGTGGTAGTTAGAGAAATAATGAGAAGAAAAAGTGAAGGAGGAAATGGGGGAAGAAGAATGACAGGGAGAAGAGAAGGAAAGGAGAGGAGGAGAAAGAAGAGGTGAGGAGGAGGAAGATAAAAGAAGAGGAAGAGCCCTAAGCAGGAGGAAATAGAGAAGGAGAGAAAGGGGAAGGAGAACCAGAAGGAGGAGTGGTGGGAGGGTTTACAATATTTCCAGCATCTGGTCATGTATAGACAGAGCCAGGGAAGATGCGTCATGGTCATGGGATATGGAGTGACCTGGTTCAAATCCTGACTCTAACACGCACATATTCATAACCCCTGAAAGATCTCTGGTAGTTCCAGAATTTACCCTTCGGCTCTCCCTTCAGACCATACAGGTTTACTTTTTGGCTTATAGTTTGACTAAAGGAAAAAATCCACCCCAACCACCATCACATCAGGTAGGAGAAAAAACAATGCTCTAGCTTGAGGGGGCTTTAGAAACTCTCAGTCTGGTCTTGCTCGCTTTCTCTTCTTGTCTCTACCGAACAGTCCTTTTGTTCCAAAGGCCATTCTCCAGAGCAGAGCCGAGAAGGAGGCCTCAGAGCCTGGGTCATTACTCAGAATTACTTGGGGCCGTTTAACCACCATCCTCGTAAAACTGGCCCCTCCAAGTGCCACCAAGCAATAAGAGGCAGTAAAATCAGGTATTGGCTGGATTTTAAGGCTCAGGAAGTATATGATATGAGGTCATCTGCTGCCCTTTGCAACATTTATTGGCTTCAGAACTGGGCCTGGGAGGTAGGGAGTAAAGATTACCAAAGAAACAAGGCTTAGGGAAAAAATACGGCCCTGATTTTAACCTTTTGTTGAGACATCTCCCCAGAATGTTTTAAGCTAAGAACCAGAGTTATTTCTCTGATTCCAAGAACGGGGTAGCTGTGCCATTTTAGGAATTTGGAGTGGCTGCTCCAGCTGTGTGTGCGTGTGCATGCAAGCATTTGTGTGTGTGAGCTAAGCATTTGCCAATACAACTCACGGATTGTTAAAGATCAACTCTCATTTTTCACACACATCCAACACTTTATTCAATAAAGATACATACTGGGCAGAATAATAAAGAACTATAGACATTTACAGCCTCCAACGAGACAACTTGAAAAAGTCTAAAAGATATGTAGAGTAGTAATGCCTGTTGGTGTGGGCCAAAGTTTTAGTGAAGAGCTCATAATTTGGTCTGATCATTTTACAGTACACTTACTTGAGTGTAACATTAACAACCTGTGAACACCACAATCACCATATGACACGAGGCACTTTGCTATCTTCCCAGATCTGTTCAGCATCTTCATGGACTTAAGGTTCTTAGAGACTCGGCTTGTTCTCTCTGGCTCTTGTCATTGCTCTTAAGACCCAACTCCTCAATGCTTGGCCACCGCTCGTGTTGGAAACCTCTTCATAGATGGCCTCCATGCCCATTCCAGCAGTACCCTCAAATACTTTTGTGTTCCCAAAACAAGGCATTTCAGGGTTATTTTGGTCCCCAAGATCTAAGATCTGGTGTTATTTACCCTTCAGGGTCTATTAGCCATATCTTATTTTCTGTGGTCTGATGCGGGAGGAACTCCCCCTCTCAGGGTCAGCCAATCCCTACAGATAGTAAACAACTTGCATGCTTTTCAAATGCAAACCAACCATTCTGAAGCCCACACCTCTGACCACTTCCTCTCATACTCTGGGCCACTATGCCCCTGCCCTAATCACCCCAAGGCCAGGTCATCCCAGATAATTAGGAACAGTCCCTATGCCCCAGGGTCTACTGACATTATTCAAACAAGCCCACCCTAAGCCTATTTGCCCTGCCTAGGCTGTTCCTTCCCGCAGGAACCACAGTCAAGGCTCTTTCCCACAATGCCCCTCTCCCTCTGCCTCCTAACCCTCTGGTGCTTCCCCATGCAGGCGCCCAGGGCATGGCAGGCCCCCTCCTTTGGGAACTGTGAGTAACAAACCATCATTTCAATGGCACTTGGCTCCTGATCTGGTGGCCTTACTGAACCTCCAATTTTCTATGAATACGGTATATTTTAAAACATCAAGGAACTAAGTTTTCCTGAGGGGAGGAGATAGTAAAGGACTGAATGTTAGTTTCAGGGAACCTCACAGTCGTGGGCAAAGTGACCCCAGAAAGGAGTCTCCAGTTATTCGCTGAGAGTCTAGAGTCTTCATCTTACAAAGTGTGTGCTAAGGTTTTCAACCCAAACCCAGTTTCACTGAGTCATTTCTGATAGTCATCCAAAACAAAAGTGTCTCTGTTCTTATTCTCTTTTCCTCATCTGAGCAACCATCTTTTTATCATTTTTTTGAAATGACATCCTTGTGCCAGCCTCAATGTATAAAATAAATAAGTAGTATACTAGGCTGGTATTAGCAGGACAATGAAGCAGGAAAGGGACACAAGGAGTGGCAGGAGGATAGAGAGTTCAATTTCTTTTATGACAGTTTATTGAGATAGAATTCAAATACCATAAAATTCTCCCTTTTCAACTGTCCAAGCTTGTGGCTTCTAGTGTATTCTCTAGAAATTTCTCGCATGCAATCATCACCACTATCTGTTTCCAGGACATTTTTTTCATTGCCCACAGCAACGCCCCCCACCCCACTGGAAAAAAAATACCCATCACTAATCACTCCCCATTGCCTTTCTCCCCAGTCCCTGGCAACCACTAATCTACATGTTTTCTCAATGGATTTGCCTATAATGGACATTTCATATGAATGAAATCATTTAATATGAAGCCTTTTGTGTCTGGCTTCTTTCAATTAACATAACGTTTTTAAGGTTCATCCATGTTGTGTTATGTGCCAGGACTTCATTCCTTGTTACGGAGGAACACTATTCCGCTGTATGCATATACCACAATTTGTTTATCCATTCATCAATTGATTGAACATTTGGGTGGTTTCCACCTTTTGGCTATTGCAAATAATGCTGCTGTGAACATTCATGTATGAGTTTTTGTGTGTATGTCTGTTTTCATTTCTCTTGAGCTAACACCTGGGAGAGGAATTGCTGGGGTCCATGGCAACTGTGTGTTTAATTTGCAGGGAGAGAGCTCCATTTTAAATCGAGTGGTCAGGGGAGGCTTTGTTGAAAGGATAACGTTGAGCAGACATCTGAAGGAGGTGCTCCAAATAAGCCATACGTCGGGGGTGGGGGAGAGGGCAAGCCAAGCAGAGAACAGCAAGACCAAAGGCAAGGACGTACCTGGTGTGTCTGAGGAACAGCAGAGTACGCTGTGTGGCTGAAATAGTGGGAACAAGGAGGAGGCTACAGGTTGACCTGCAATGCTCACCACTGATTGAGAAACATCACATTTAAGTGGAAATCTGTTAATTCATTTTGGAGCGAATCAGGCTACATATTCCAGCCTGCTGAACTAAATTCTTAACTCAATTAACCCATCCCAGTTTCCTTAACTGTTTGATTCAGATTTCATCCAATTTCTTCTATGATTCCGGCTTCTCCTAACATGTTTCATAAAGTGATATGCAGGATATGAGTGCACAATGATTGTATAACAAAGACTAAATTATAGGGGGCGGTCTCTGTGTTTGGGGGCAGTGTGTATAGGTACACTGCTGCCCCTTCCAGATAAAGGAAGGTGAACTGGAAAGCCCAGCCCCAAGTTCTGTTATTGCCCACCATCTCTCAGCCCTGGTAAAGTAAACTAAGTAAAAATCCTGGAATAGCTACATGATCACAGGCAGCAGCAGGCTGAGCTGGTGGTCCTCCACGGTCTCTAGACCACCTCCTCTTCCTGTGCTGGTCAAACAAGAGAACTAAAGAGTAAGCAACTGGGCTTGACTACTTGCTTCTCCAGGAAGTCTCTTTTGCTGTGGCCATCTCTTGATTTTCCCAGGATGGCCTTGGGTTCATGACTTAAGAGGGCAGTGGGAGTTCTAAACAAAGAGTGTACGAACTGCAAAAGAGGCTAACTGGGCACAGAAGAGAGTAGAGGAGATCGGGGGAGGCTGCACTGAGGAACTGATGTCTCAGCTAAAATATATAGGATGAGGTTTTTCTGGGCATGGGATGAGCAAAAGCATTCCAGGAGAGAGAAGAGCAAGGACAACACCTCGGAGGCAAGAAAGAACATAGGACACTTTAAAAAGCAATTAACTATGGCTCAAGAGTGATGAGGAAATGCAGAGAGAAGAGCAGCATTGGAAAGCACAGCCTCATCACCTGGAGTCTTGTTGGACCTATACAGTCCGGACTTCATGCTGAAAGCAATAGGCAGGAAATGAAGGGTTTCCAGCAGTGAAGTGACATGATAAGGTTCAGTGTGGCTGATAGTAATGGATTGAGCAAGGGCAAGATGGGAGGAAAAGTGCGCAGATAAAATTCACTGTTCTCTCCACGACAGTGGAGGGAGCGTCCAGGATCACCTGAGTGTGCCACCTTGGGGTGTCACAATATCCAGAGTTGAGTCCCAGCTCTGCCACCCACTGTGTTTAATACAAAGAGCATAAACAGTCATCGAGACAACAAATATATTGCAGAGGGCCAAACATGTCACCCAAGATCAAACCAGTCCAAATTCAACCACATTGATACATAAGTGCTGTAATTATTTCAAAAAAGACTCATATGAAAGGGATTTGTTTACCTTCCAGCCCTTGTTGGGTCATTCTTTTTTGTTAACTTAAAAATTATTTCAATCTAATGAGTGAAATTATGCCACTTGTCTTATGAGGCAAAGCAACCCTGACAGAGACACGCGTAGGCACATGTTATATATATACATAACACACAATCATTGCAATTTTCTCTCCACTAAATAACATTTCACCAAGATAATATTTTCCCTTGGAAAATTCCCAGGGAGGGTCAGATTTCCTTCTGTGAATAAAACAGGAGTTTGAGCCAAATTTAAGTAAATCTTAAAGGACAGCTAACCTTAGCTGACATCAGGTTTATACTGGTAAAAGGAAAGAGGACTCTGAAACCTCTATTATGTTATTATTTTTAATAAAACCTTATCTTCAAATGCATCTTTGAGAAGAAACTTCCATCATCATGGATCAAAAAGAAATCTTTCTATTCTTAGGTATATTTCTAGTCTCTTCCTTTGTCTTCCCCAAGAGAAATCAAATGAACTTTTAACCAAGAATAGATGTCCACAAAGGAAATACTGTCCTAGGAAAATGATCGTGATCTTTTAGAAAACATACCCACCATTTACAATAATTTCTCCTTGGGTCTGTGTGTGACTGAAGGAAGACCCAGCGGCTCAATGCCCTGCCAGCGTGAGAGCTGTGCACTGGATCTGGAAGCGCCCTGCTCTCCATTTCCTGCTCAATGTCTCCATACATAAGAATATACATAGCTTAAGGACAAAAGCAATAGCAGTCTTCATTCTAAAACATGGGGTCTGCCCACACGCCTAGTTGCATGAGCAGTATGGGATAGGTTGCAGAGAGAACTAAAAAAAGACCTGGAGACGGCGTACAAGACGTATGGTTTTATTGGGACTTACGTACAGGGAGTGTCCAGAGGCGGCTGGCTGGACGGAGTTGTGCATCCGCTACTGCAGGTTGCTTATATAGGCAGGCAAATAAAGACTACGTGCTTACCAAGAAGGACTGTCCTTGGTACGACCAGCGTTCCCAGGGACAGTAACTTACGTGGAAGGGCTCTGTGTTCCTTCAAGATGTGATGTCCTTTGAGTGAGATACGTTAACATCCGGGTTGGCCAGGCCCTGGATCGTTACAAATCCCAGATGGTTGGCGTCCTGCCCAGAAGGGGCCAGAGGGAAACATGGTTGTTATAGGGTATGCAGACCAGGGCTGGGCAAGCGTGACCCTACACCTAGAAAATGCAGGTAAGTTTTTTAAATCCAGCTGATGATTCTCTTATTTTCAACAGTAAACAGTAAACGACAAAATGGTCAGTGTCCCGGAGTTATGAGCTGACTCCTAGACTTCCTTGTGGCAGGATCTGACCTACTTTGGTGGCCACAAAGGCTCTGCTGATCCCATAGAAACTGTCTGGAGAATTTAAGGATGCTCCTGCAAATTAAACTGCCTTAACTGTTTGGGTAGGCAGCCAAAAATAGTAGTACCAAATAAACCTGGCCATTGGAGTCAAACAGAGGATTTGAATTCTAGTTCTACAGCTTGCTAGCTCTGTGCTCCTAAGCAGGCTGCTTAAATTTCCTGAGCCTCTATTTCCCCAGCTAGAAATAAAATTCTGTAAAACTAACACAGAAGTCTCATGGTCACCGGAAGCATTAAATAAGACAATATACGAAAAATCTGTTAAACAGCATCTGACACATCGTAAATATTCAATACGTATTAGTTCTCTTTTTTGACCAGGAAATTTATTTAACACTTCGGCTCAAGGCATTGTGCTCTGGGTCGCAAAGAGGAGTGACATGTGCATTCTGTCCTCAAAAACCTACAGTCTAAATTCCACTACTTTACAGGCTGATAGAAATGTTCTATATCTTGATAGGAACATTGGTTACATAAATAGACATATTTGTCAGAACTCATCAAACTGTACACTTAAAATGGGTGCCATGGTATAATAAGTATATCTGGTCTTAGTCTCCAGTTCCTGGCACAGAGCTCCTAAACCTCTTGGAATTTCCTTAGAGGAAATAGGAGTGTCCTTTGTTACTCATATTGTTACTCATAACTAGCCCCTCTGGATTATGAGATGACTCCTGAGCAGTAGAGGGGATCTACACAGCTGCAGAATGGAATCTGGCAGCCAGAAAAGCCAACCAGGTGATTAGAAGGTTGGCATTCTCAGCCCACGGCACCCCCATCCTCATCTCCGGGAGAGGGAGAGGAGCTGGAGACTGAGTTCAATCACCAGTGGCCAAGGATCTCATCCGTCACGCCTACATAAAGGAACCTCAGTAAAAAACTCAGAGGGGTTTGGGAGAGCTTCCTGAGGCGGAACACATTGATGTACTGAGACGGCGGTGTATCCCTACTCTATAAGGACAGAGGATCCTGTGTTCGGGACCCTTCTGGACTCTGCTCTATGTACCTGTTCATCTGGCTGTTCATTTGTATCTTACATAATAGCCTATAATAAGTACAGCACTTCCCTGAGTTCTGTGAGTCATTCTGCAAGTTGTCCAACCTAAGGGCAGGGGAGATCTGTGGGAACCTCTGGATTTGTAGTCCACTGAGCAGAAATTCAGGGAGCCTGAGGATCCCACTTTCAGCTGAAAGTGTCTGAAGTGGGGGCAGTCTTATGGGACTGAGCCCTCAACCTATAGGATCTTCACTAACCCCGGGAGTGAGTGTCAGAATTGAATTATAAGACACCCAGTTGGTATCAGAAAATTGGAGAATTGGCTGGCGCTGGAAAACAGTACAGGTGCATATTATCGTGTCAATTAAAACTCAGTGAAGTTGTTTTAAAAAGAAAAACCCACAACCCAGCAAAGGCTTTTCAAACTGTACTCGGAATTGAATTCCCTTGAGGGTCAAGGTCCCTGTTAACTATACACAGAGCAGCTCTCCTTTCATCTGATTTTTATACCAGACGTCCACTTGAACAATGCCTTCCATAGCTTAAAAAACATATTTGAAAACCATTGGTCCCTTTGTAAAAGTCCATTAGGAGTGGCCAATTTGATCGGCCCATACAGATGAGGGAGGAAGGACTTGGATGTTTCCCAGGGTCTGAATTCCTCCTGGCCAGCATTTCTTAAACCCAGCTGTACATCTCAACCATCTGAGGAGCTTCTAAAAACACTCTGGTGCCTGAGCCCCACCCAGGATCTTCCTGGTGGGTCAAGGACATCATCATTGTGCTGAAAACTTCAAAGGAATTCAAGCCTTGTGGAGAACCATCGACAGGTGCAGTCAGACACCACCCAGACCTCCCATTCTCCTGCCTAAATATTTCACCTACCATGGAAATCCTTTTGTAACCACTCTGAAACACCATCAAGGTGCATTTTGAGCGGATTTGACCTAACCGTATCTCAAAGTTTACCTCTCTCTGAAGCTAGTTAAGGCTGGAGAAAGGGATCTCTACTCCTTAGAGAAAAATGAAACAAGGTTGCATTTCTCTGCTTCATTTTCGCAGAATCTGAGAAATTAATCTATGAGTTGATGTCTTTAATATGAGACTTATTTTCCTCCCTAGATAACTTTTGTTTCTTTCCAGGGGTAGACAAATAGACATTTTTTATAAAGGGACCTCAGAGAAACCTGACCTGCTAGAAAACAAGCAAACTGAAATTCATGTCCTAGGACTAAGGTGTATTTCACCTCATTAAATCATCGCCAGCCGGGAGCCAGAAGGAATCGTCCTCACGGCTAAAAATACCATGAGGGGCTGGTTGCTCTGCTGGTGCATCATTGGGTAGCAGTTGACAGCTAAGCCCCAGAGGATTATGGGTGTATCCTTCAGCATCAGTGAGTGGGGTGCGCCCAAGGACATCCAGACTGGAAAAGGTAGATGATGATTTTTAGTTCTTTCTCTCCGCAACTACGACTTTGGATCTGAAGCCACTAACCAATTTCTAGAGGACTGTGGGTTGACAGTGGTTCAGTCCCCTCTGTAACTGGGGCTGCCATTGGCAGCGACAGTGAGCGGCCCACGAACTTGAGATGGAAGGGAATGGAATCGCCCTCTGATGGTCCAACTAAGAAACCAGCACATAATGGATCACAGCCGAGAAGCGAGAGTCATCTTACTCCAGGGCCTGAAAGTCTTGACCGTGGCATCAAGTCTAAAGACAGATTATGTGGACCAGAGGAGGGCAAGGAAGGAGGCACTCAGAGGGCAAAGTGCGTCCTACCCACTGCCCAGCCAGGCACTGTCCAGGGGGCGCAGCCGTGGTCCAGGACAGAGAGCAAAGGGTCTGTTGGGAAGGCTGGTCCTGGCTTTGGAGGTGGAGGCAGATAGATCTCAGTCCCGGCTCAGCCATTTCTAGGCTGTGCGGCCTTCCACAAGTACTGAACACTCTCAAGAAGGAATGAAACAGGGAAAGACGATCGGCCACTTCGCCAATCAGGGCTCCATTTCGACTTCTGTGAGGAGCTAAAAACATTTACAGGCTAAAGCAAGACCCTGTGTCTTTATCAAAATTGTCAGTCGGCAGTCCATTGCTGACTGAGTTTAGACTCTTCCTATGTAATGCCAGGGTGTGAAACTCAATCAATTAGTGGTTTTAATGGCTTTTAAGAATGCACAACATTTTGCCCAAAATAAATTATCTTGGATAAAAGCTTTATAAATGATACACTAATTAACGGGCCGATTGGTGTGGAGGGGTTTTGTGTGTTTTTCCTCTGTCTGGTTGACAAATACCTTACACCCACCTTCCAATTTCCACAGCCCCCTAACTTGTACACCTGCTGGGGGACTCTGGCAAGAGACATTGTATCAAGAAGCTTGTCTTTTATCACCACCTAATGGTCCTTCTGTGTCATTACAATTCACTAAGGTTCCTTTACACTTAGCATGTTTGCACTTGTCTAAGTTAATCGGTTTTTTAAAGAAAACATTTTTAATCATTCCTCAAGAACTTGGCAGGCAATACATTTCATTCTCTTTCTATACCTCTCGCATTTAATTGAGAAAACGAAGAACTGAGTGACAACCACAAACCATCCTTATCACACATCTTGGATCCTTGTACCAAACGAAGATTTCAACCCAAAGAATGGGAGGAAATCCCCCAGAGAGGAAAAAGGCAGGGTGGAGAAGGGAGCATGTATTCTTCAGTGGTTAGAATAATGCACTCAAATTTTTATGTAGTTTTTTTCAAATTAAAAAATAAAAAAGAAACAGTTACTCCAAACGCTTAGGCTTTCTGTAGACTAAGAAATCAAACTCTTTGAACCTCTATTAGCTTCAGATCATCAAATAATTATTCCATTTATCTGGTCTTTTCTCCTTTTTTGCAAAATGATTTGCTTATTCACTTGAGTTTTTCTTTAGAGTTATTCTTTTTTACATATTCCTAATGCTGTTTAGTTTCTAGAAACTTCCTATATTGATAAAGCATGTGGATTTTTTAAACTATATTTTGCTATCGCACAGTCTATATTTGGGGACTTTCCTCACTGAAGGTTAGAGTGACAGGTGACACCGAATCTGGTAGAGAACTGAGGCCAGGTATATGGTATTATTGATCTAAGTTATTTTTGCATTTTAATAGTAGTTTAGAGAAAATGAAATGTGAAAATAAAAATACTCTCCTAGAATGCTAATTTTCTGACTACAGAATGACACTGTGAGAAGAAATTAATTTAATTTAAATAAGTAGTCTATTGTTATCTTTGCTCATTATTTGCGCCAATATTTATTTTCACTTTAAAACAGGAGAAATACGAGGAAAATTGGCACCTAGCTAAATAAATCTATCTCCTTCCTCCTCGAGCACAGAAGAGCTAAAAGTCAGCCGAAGAACAGCAAAAGCTGAAGGCCTATTTGTGCGTGGAGCTGCTGGGAAAATTGTGTATGCTTTTTAGATAGGACATAACTTCATGCAATGAGGTAAAAAAACAGAAATTAATTTTTAATTATATGTTTCCATTTCACTGTAGTCTCTCACCTTATTTTTAGCAAAGGGAGAAACGTTTTCAAAGTAGTCGATTTGGAACAAAACAATCTTAATTCTCTTCATAATGCCTCTTTGTTACTAGGGTAACGAGAAAAGAGCTGTTTCCCAGAGTTCATGTGACCCACACGACTTCTGCCACTGCAGAATACATTCCCAAACGACCCAACAGGCTTAGCTGCAAGATCAATAGGCAGACTCAGGAGAGGAAAAGTTTACGGCCACTCCAAGTTGAACTGCCATGATTGTTATTAAATAGGAAAACAGCAAGGAGAGGAGCTCTTCTGACAGTGCAGAAGCAATGTTTGCTGCAAGAAAAATACAAACAATAGCAATTACGCAGAGAGGGGAGGAATGTCGATAATCTGAGGTGGCACAGGTGAGCAGAGAAACGCTTCAAACCTACCTGGGGAACAAGTCCTCGGGGCTGGACCGGCTCTTGGTGAACAGACACTCTGCATCAGGAGGCAAAATTACAGTAACGGGCTCTCCATGTAGCAGCGAGGCTGCAAATCAATCAAGGGCAGAAGGAACCGAAGCAGCCTCTCCCTTCAGCTCAGAAATATGCAAACGGCATTGGGTGGCAAATTTCTTCATCTTTACCATCATCCCTACACATGTGGGTGACAGAGTTACATTTCGATAAGGCTTCAAAGATCATGCACACAGTGGTGTGTGTGACACAAAACATGACGTAACAAGATGATCAGCGTCATTTGAAAACGTGGACCAAATAATCAGGGCAACCAAAAGCATCCGTCCAATGCAGCCAGAAGTTCCGCTGAGGATTCAGACGTGGCCACAGACAGATTGAGTCCGGGCATCTAAAAAGAAGGGACTATAAATACAGAAATAATGCTCTTTGGGACAAGATATTTGCTATTAATCTTTATTGGTATGACTATTCTCTGGAAAGCCCTTCGTTTGCAAAGCTAATTCTGAGACAAGGAGCATAAGGCACATACAAAGAAATACTTTTGTCATATCACAAAGAGAAGTTCTCTACTTTGAAATCACTTTTTTCAGGGTATTAGTAAGAAGGTCTATTCATGCAGAGCAAATAAAAATAATAAGCAAAGGCCAGAAATGTCAGGCACATGAAGGTATGTATGTGTCGTCTTCACATTTAATTTCGTGTTGATATAATTAAGTAGATATATCCGTGTACATCTAACCATGTCAGATAGTACAATTCCTCGGTGAACCCCGGATGAGCTGAGAGAAGGGTGCTAGCTTTGGGCCAAAGCATTTGGTTGAGTTTGGTTTGTGGGGAGATAGTTGAAATGTTGCTTCATGCCTTGGGTTTTCTAAAAGAAAGAGAAAATATTAGGGAAAAGACTGTTACAGAGAGATAGAGAATGTTTACCACAATATTCATTATTTAACATGCGATATAGGGAATGACAAATAAAAATGGCAAGTAATAGGATATATTGGAATATATGAGGAAGCCATTTGGTGTAAACCTAATTCGGCCTGACCTTGTCTTTCCAAAAGGGCCTGACCAAGGCCATTGAGCATGCATTGTATATCTGCTTTAGAGATTCCCTATGGTAAGAGCAAAAGGCCCTTGAGATAAAGGTGCAACTTCCCTCCCCCTCCTAACGTTGGCGTCTCCTTAAGGATTAAGCATCTTTCCTTAGGCTAGACGCTGATTGCTGCGCTCACCTGTGACCACCCAGCTGGAGACAATAGACTTGCCTCCTGCTACCGCCCACCAAGATAGCAGACCCACTACCTGCTGTGCCCATCAAGCGCTGTGCCAACAGGGCAATCTTGTGACTATTGTGGGAGGGACATTTCAATCCTATGTGAAACACCCTCTTTGAGGGTATATAACCACCCTTATACCCCCACTTCTTTGGAGTACTCTGTTCCTTTGTGGAAAGACTCTCCCGGGTTATAATCCTAAAATTTAAGCTCAGAATAAACTCACCCAAATTTTCATTTATAGATTGGTTATGGATTATTTTCGTCGACAGGAAGTATTGCCTTTTATTCTATAAATCACTACTCATCGTTTGTTCCTAAGTGTAAAGAAAGGAAATTAAACTTTTCTTGTGGAAAACCAGACCAGGTTTATATCCTTTCTCCGAACCAGCACATATAAACTCCTTAAGAGAGTCAGCCTCTCCGATTCTTGTTTCCCCACTGCATCTTCACAGAAAACGGAGAGGCTGGACTTACAGCTTAGTCCTGGAGGAGGAAATTTTCATCGGCCATCGCTACTCTAGAGGACAGTGAATTAAGTAGCAGCCCTTTGGGAAGTAGAATTCAGTCTCACACTATATATATATTTCTCCCAGGGCATCAACTTAGCATCAATTTCAAACACGGGAAATGAGAATTCTTTCATAGTTCTATTCATTGCCATGTTCTCCCTAACACTATTTTTTCAAATAAAATGCCTGGCATATTCATGAGCTATGAGATGGATTTGTCTGTGGAAGCTGGATGCTTTGCTGAATGCCTGATTGCACTGCCATGTTGCATTTTCAAGGATATGGACTGTGTTCCGGGGTCAGGGGTCTGATTCACTCCTTCACTGGCAGGCACTTTGGCCTCACAACAAACTGCTATGGACTGGCTTCCAAACTAGAAGGCATCAGAGAAACAGGCAAAAGGTGCAGGCACAGCCATATTTGCCCTTTTTTTTTAAGGCAGCCTATAAAGCCATCTGGCCACATGAAGGATTCTAAGCTGTGCCATTCCACAAGCAGCATTTTGTTATAATTACCACATTAAAACTGCATAATTTTTTTTATTGGGGTCACATTGGTTTCTAACATTTAAAATTGCATAATTTTTAAAGAACTTGACAAGCAACATGAATAGAAACGGATTTAAACAGTACCTATGAGTCCTTTACTGTTTGGGGGTGTTTTGGTATAAGGGTAAATATCAGCATATTTTCCTTTTCCACCATTCTTCAGATAGAATTTCTAAAAGTAAACTTGCCGATTTTCTTTTTCAAAAATGGGTCCCAAACCATTCCTTAGATATGGGATTAGGGACACTAATTTGACTGACGACAGACTTCTCAATAGTAACAACAGAAAAAGACTTAAAACGAAATAAATGAGATCACTTCCAAAATAACCATCATTAGGCTTTTTTAAAAATTATTATTTTTTAATCTAGTTTCTTTTCTTTTTTTAATGCTTTTTTTGGTGAGGAAGATTGGTCCTGAGCTAACTACTGTTACCAATCTTCCTCCTTTTTTTTTCTCCCCAAAGCCCCAGTACATATCCCAGTTGTAGGTCATTCTAGTTCCTCTATGTGGGATGCCACCGCAGAATGGCTTGATGAGCACTGTGCAGGTCCGTGCCCAGGATTCAAACCGGCGAACCCCAGGCACCGTCAAAGCAGAGCGCAAACTTAACCCCTCGGCCATGGGACCAGCCCCTCATTGGGCCTTAAAGTAGAGGTCTCTGTGTCCAGAACGTGAAAGAGACCACCTACGAAAACATCAAACGACGGGCTGGACTTTGCTCTGTAATTTAAATAAATGAACGATGAAACTTTCATGGCCCAGTAATAAATTGTGATGGCTACTCTCACCAGCTCCTAAAAAACGATTTCCTAAAAATACATTAATTGTTTTTCTTATATTAGCTTTCTAGTTACAAGTGTTAAGTATATAAGTGGGGAGAGTCACACTATTTGAGTTGGTCTTTGGGACACAGAGCAGTGCGGTGCCAATCTTCACAAAGCACGGGGCGGGGGGGTTCTTTTTCCTTCTCCAACTGAGCCCTGTGCCCACCTTCACCAGACAGGCTCCGATTTATCACAGAGCTTTGCTGGAGACCTACTGTGTGGTTGAAACTACTATGTGCGTTGAAACGCTTATTCCCTCATTCTCTCCTCCTTCTCTCCTCCCCAATGTCAACAGCCCAAAAATCTGTCCTGTGTGTTCCAGCGGAGACATAATATGGACAGTAAGGAGACTAAAACAAAATGTTTAATTTGAATTTGAATTTTAAAAAGGACCCCAATAGCACCAGAGCAAACTATAAACTTCACTGCCCTGGAGAATAAACTGCTGCCTCAAATTTGGTTGCAAAGTTGAATAATATTAATAATAGTACACCATTTACATAGCTATTTGCTAAATGTCTGGTAAAACCAGCTATTTTTATAGCACATAATGATCTTTAGATGTTGTCACACATCCCATCTATCTGTATGGCCCACAACATTTGAGTACGTCCCCCAGGTCCTCAATATCCACTATCATTAGACACTATCATTATCTTATCAATATATTGACACGGCACTTGCCACACTGTTAAGAATCACCTAATTATTTCTCATCGTCAGTAGAAGTTTACAACTGCAAGGCAGCAAGCGTACTTGTCCACGGTTCCTAAAGCGACTTCCCCCTATTCCATGCCGTTTCTACACGAGTGTTCCGGTTAATATTGAATAAATGAAAAGGTACCATCAAGCACTTATCACTAAATCTCTAGCAGCCATATATTCCTTCATGAACAACAGCCAGCTTTGTGATTTTCAGGCTGTGATGTATGGCCATCATTATGAGCGTGGATTGTCATTCCCCTGCAGATATGCAAGTACACTGGTCAGCAGAGGAGTCTGTGCAATAGGGTGCTAACAACAGAACATTTCCTGTGCCTTCACTTAAATGACAGTCACAGAGAGAAAGAGGACGAAATAGGTACAAAACAAACTCTTCCTGGCCCCAAAGCTACGCTTTTTCTTGGAAATCATATCAATCACAGCCTTCCACGCCCTAGTGTACAAGAAAAGGGTCCGACAGAGTTCACCAGCGCTGTGATTCCAGAAAGGGGCGTCCCAGGGCCTTGGGAAGACAGACGGATAGACCTGCGTTAGAATCCACTTCTCCTATTACCGAGTGAAATGTAATATAGACCGCACACTGTAATAAACAGGTTTTCAACCCCAGATTTGTGCAGCTACCTGGAAAAGTAGGAGAAATCGAGCATGAAAAGACCTAAGAGTCGTCTTCTTCTTCTCCTGGCTCCTCCTCTTCTCCTTGTTCAGCTTCCTCTTCCTCCCCGTCCCCTTCTGCTCCCTCCTCGGTTACTTCTTTCGTCTTATTTTAACAAAAATTACATTATTATCGAGAAGTGTAAGGGTCAACAGACACAGTGAGGGAAGGGATAGAAAATCTCAGGCTAGAGTTGAGGGCCTCCCACACCTCCTACCCAACACACCTACCACACACCCAACACACACCCAACACATACACAACACACCACACATAACATATATGCAACACACACCAAATACACACACACAGAGCACATCTACCATACACAACACAACACACACACACACAACACATATACAACATAACACGCATACAACACAAAACATACATACAACACACAACAAACACAAACAATGCACACAACATACATGCCACACACAGACATCATCTTTCTGAACACAGAGCCCGCAATCTGGACTGGTGATGCAGAGCAGTACGTTATTCTAACGAGTTTCATGATTTCTCTTCAGCATACAGTCTTTGCTCATATTAACAGATCACTGTCATCAAATCATCTTCAAACAGTTCAGAAGGCAGTTAGAAGAATAAAATACAAAAAGAATCTCAGCAAATAGAATTTTCTCAGAAGGGAGGAAGCTTTTAAATTTACAAGCTGGCGATATTTTGTTAGAACTAGCTAATTTCTTCAAGCCAAAGTTATCGGCAACATATACATTTAATCTAAAATTACTTCCAAATTAATAGTATGTTTGTCTTATTTTTATGCATAAAAATGAGATTTTTAGAAACAGAAGCTTGCCTGACAAGAAAGAAACTAAAGAAAGAATTATTGGAAGGCTATAACTTATAGATAATGAAAAATCACAGCATAAAGTAAGCTAGAAATAATCTTTAGGTCTGAGAATAGGGATTAGTTTGATAAGTAACATTACATAATGAAGTAGATCTATACTTACTGCCACTCCCAAAAAAATATAGATAGACTACACAAAAAAAGTAGATTACAGAAGAGTATTCAGCAAGGTTTGATGACTATGTGTGTGTGAGTGCGTGCATGATGTGTGCGTGTGCGTGTGCAGTTAGTGGTTATCTCTGGGTAACAGGGTTAGAAGCTATTTTTATTTTCTTCTTTCATCTGTATTTTCTATAAAGATCATGAATTATTTTGTAATTTCAAAAATCAACAGAAGTTTCTTTGGGGGGTTTCTTTTGACATTTGGGACCCTCTTTAATGTTGATGACCATCCACAGAAACACCCAGATAATACATGTGACTTTTGGTAAATTATTCTCCCTACCCTTGAGCTCTCCATTTTAATTTAGCTCTCTGATTAGTATTTTAAAATGATTAATTCAAAAATGTTCAAAAACAACATTCTTAAAACTCTTGATTACAATGAAAGGAACAGATTTAGCTGAGGGGAGGGAATCCAAGAATGTCACTTTGGACCCGCCCTTAGAATTCACTAACATTCTCTGAACTGATTCATCTACACATTCCCATGATTAGGTCCCTATTAGGGTTTAAATTTAAAACTCCCCACATCCCAACTGATAAACAGCAGATTCAACAGGCAAACAGCCAAGTGAGAATCTCAATTCTGCTTCATTTTGACATGTAACGCCTCTTCCACCCTGTGAGCCATACGAAAATAGCATGCTGATCTTGCAGTGCTGAATTAATGAAAATTACCATAAAGCTCTTTATAATGAATCCTCCCCAATCCCTATTAGGAAGCAAAACAAAATTTCTCAAACAAGAAAAAGATCATTCTTTGAAGTTGGAATGTTTCAATATGCAGGAAAGGAATGGGAAAGAGAGGACTCCTTTGTGAAAACTGAAACGGAGTTTAAGAGCTCCCTCCATCTCTGCATTTGCTCTCTCTCCCTGCTTATTTCCCATTACTCATTTCAATCACCAAAAGAAAATCAAGGGCTTTCTTTTTTAACCAAACACAGGTTCTTAATGTAAAGTAAACGTTATTGTCTTTGAAATTAAATGGACTTTCTATGACGAGCAGCAAAACAGGAGGAGTCCTTGTAATCGACCTCCATTTGACAACGCATCGGATCACCTAGAATGTAGGTTCTAATCCAGTGGTTCTCAGACTTGACAGAGCATCACAGCCACCTGATGGGCTTGTGAAAATACAGTCTGCTGGGCTCCACCTCAGAGTTTCTGATTCCTGACATCTGGGAGCAGGCCTGAAAATGTGTATTTCTAGGGGTTCCCAGGTGAAGTTGATGCTGCTGCTCTAGGAACCCCACTTTGAGAACCCCTGCTAGAGTCTGTATTCTCTCTCTTAAATTATGCTGATGGATAACCAGAGCAGGATGAGCACTTGCAACTGGCAGGTCTGGCATCACGACCCACCGAATTCTTCATTTACCAGCGTGGGTAATGTAAGTTCCCACATTTGTGTCCCATTGGAGTTACATAACTTACATAAACAGCATGGAAATCAATAAATATGAACATGAAAAGAACGTTTTTTTCTATGTAAACTTAATGCAATACTTGGGGAAAACCCAATACATGTAAGTCACCTTAAAAACTTGTCATCAAATGAGGTGCCAAAAAAGTTGGGTGACAGGGAAGGCTCATAAAATTTGGAGCGATTATGTAGCCAGACTGCTTTGCAGGTGTCTTTAAACTTCTGCTCTATTTTAAAGAAACCAGAACTGGAATTTCTAGATGGACAAATGACTATGTTTATGTTAGAAAGACAATAGGTAATTCTAATCATCGGACTCTGGTGAAAAGGTCTTTGTCTAGCATCAAAAAAATTGGCAGTATATATACGTTTACATATTTCAAGTCTAAATGTTTAAGGCCCCTACGTTATCATGATTTACCACTTTAACTGACTTCTTCAATTGGTCAAACAACCTCCAGTTCCAAAGAAGGCGTAGGAGGTCTTCTTCTGCACTGGGGATGTTGGTTATTATTTAAGCATAGACTCTATAAACAAACACATCAGCCAGTCCAACGACAGTTTAAATTACACACGAGGAGAAATTTTATTGCTTTAAATTTTATCCTTAGTATTGTTTTCTAATTTTTCTTTTAATGTTGTAATTGCACTTTTAAATCTTACGTACTCAGCACTCACAATTTTTGAATAGGTTCTTCTAATTTTGTATACTCCTTAACCTTTTATCCTGATTCTCTTCTATTTCAGTTCTTCTTATTCTGCCCTTATTCACTTAAGACATTTCTTTCTTAAATTCTTCATCTTTGTGAATATATATGTTTCTTTTACATTCCTAATTTGAATTCTTTTTATAGTCTTTTCTTTCTTGTTGCTAGTGTTTCCTCTCATGGCCATAGTAGGGACAGCAAAGAGGAAGGCTAAGCCCCAAACAGGAAGTGAAGGCTGATGCATCTCGATATGATCTCTCATGCCTGTCAGTCCTGGCTCCTAAAATGAAGGCTCTCAACCTCAGCTCCATCAGACAACCTGAAGGCGTGCCAGCGCCCAGTCCTGGAGGGTCTGATTCACCGGCTGATGGAGGCAGGCTTCTGGAGGGTCCAAAAACACCACGGGTGATTCTAATGCACACACACACAGGGGATGAGAACCACTGTTCTAATATAACCTCAAGTTGGGGAGGCAGGTTCAAAGTTCTTCCCAAATCAATAATGCTCTCTCTGGATAGATCGCCACCAGAAACCCTGGAACCGTGGGGTTTCTTAATGTCATACATCTTCCAGAGACTTAATAATGAGCTGCATGTTTAAACTTCATGGTGTCTAAGACCTAAAAGATGCAAGACCTAAAATTAAGACTCAATATTGTGTGCTGCCCTGACATCTGGTAAAATCAGGAAGGCCTGAAATGGCTTAATCACTAGTTCCCCTCCCACTCTGCTCCTGCAGATTAGGTCTCCTATAGGACCAACCCTTCTCAACAAGGGACTAGGCACAGTGCCTGCGTACCCCTCGGAAGTATTCAAACAAGCCTATCACATCCTCCTTGGGAACCAGGGGACACCTCATCCTCTTCTTCCTACAAAGCCTGCCTCCTGTCATCTCTGGTTGTTCATGCTGTTCCCAAGCACAATCCTCGTGTGGCCCTGAACTGTGCAGATGTCCTCCTCCCCTGGGCTTTGAGAATATGTGACTAATAAACGACTGCCAATCCCATCTATCCACTGTCAGGTGTTGTGTATCAACCAGCCCCATAACCGTAAAGAGGGAATCACTCCCGCACCAATGATGTGAACAGGAGGTGACCATAACACCACCACCAAGCACCATGCAAGCTGCATAAACTGTGTGCTATTCAATGGGGTGGGAAGGAGGAATGGAGAAGAAGTCTCTACCTAGTGACCTGGCCCCACGTGGTCGGACGTCACTGAAGACACCTTCACCATAGGAGGCTCAGAAAAAAATCCATAGCCAAGCCCTATTTCTCTACCCACCTCCCTTTGATAAATTTATCTGTCTCCAACTTATTTTATTTGTCTTCTCAGCAGTCTAAAGGAGGATATTCTGGGAGCGTGGGTTGCATCAGCTTCTTTATACCATGAAGAACAAGGAGAATGTGGCTAAAGCTGCAATTCTCTCACGTCAAAGGTGTTTTTATTAAGTGCAACTGTTAAATATGTTACTGTACCTCTTCCGTTGCTGTCTCTGCCTCTTCTTCCTTAGTTCCAAAGTAAAAATTAAAGAAAAAATATAAATTCACATAAATATTAAGTTGAATCTAAAAATTAAGTGAACTATAATAAATGCATGTTCATCAAAATGAAATACATTATTTATCGATAAAATATATGTATAGCAAAGATACGATAACTCAGCAATGCCTACTTATTTCATGCATTATATCTCAAGCTCTTGGAATATTATGAGATTAAGACATTTTTCCATCACTCATATGCCTGAGACAATAAAATTATTTAATACTACTGCTTAATTCTATGTTTAATTCTTTCTCTATATCTAAAGCATATTGCAGATCTATAGAGAGATCCAGTAAAATTCAGACCATATATGTAAGCAGTTAGAAAACTGGAACAAAACTCTATCTTTTCTACCTTTATGTCCTTATAAGTATGCCTTTCTTTCAGCTTTGAACCTATTAATAAAAGTAGATCAAAAACTTTCCTCCATCAGAACAAAATGATGACATTTCTGAACCATGTATTATTTAAACACAGATTTACGGTTAAAGAGAGAAACTTGCAAGGTAAGAGAGGGTGAGACCATCGCAGGCTCAAACAGGTCTCCACTCGGCCAACCCACTGGAATTTCTATTTCCTCAGATCAAAGAAACAGAACTAGACTATATCTCCTAAAAATGCAAGGAAATAGGAGCTTTTCCATCCCTTCCCAAAATGGCCCTAAGATAAAGCTTTCTGGGAGCAGAGTACCACAACTGCTTTAATGAAGTGGAGAGATGCAGTTCTAAAGAGCAGGCCCTAAAACTTCCGAAGGCCTTGCAACTCAGGCAGTGAGCTCGTGGCATCTTGGACTGCGGGCATGGAGAGCAATCTTGCAGCTGAGTATATGCTATCACCCAGTCCCTTCTTTGGACAGACGAGGACACCAAGACCACAAAGTTAAGCAATTGGCCAAAAGTCACAGGAGAAGTAAGCAACACAGTCAGGACTTGCTTCAAGGCTCCTGGTTCCTAATTGAGTATCCTTCCTACTCCACCATGCTGCCTCTCAAGATTAGTAACAGAAAAGGCAAAATCATGGAAGGCCAGTGATAGAGGACCCACCACACTGCCGCATTCCCTGGCCCAGCCTCCTGTTCTTGGCCAGTTCCAGAACAATACTCTCAGATCTCTGAGGTTGGCATAGAAAACGCAGAACATGAAAGTCTGATCCAGCTGGTCAAGGCTGAGTCAGCCCAAGAGGTTCTCCCAGCAACGAGAATCTCCAGACTAATCCTTACATTAAACACCACTGGCAACACACCAAGTTTTAGTGCTAAAACAATGTCCAGGAAAAGAGAGTCCTGCACTTGTTGCAAGATTCAGCAGTTGGTTTCTCAGCGAAGTGTTGACTGTACCTCTTTAATATTGCCTAATTCTGCTCATGCCTTGTCCCTCCCCTGCCATGACCACCACCTTCTTTCATCAGGGTTATGTTACCTCTAGTATTCCTCATCTCCAACTTGTTCCCCACATTGTAGCCAGAGATAGTGTTCTAAAAGACAAGAAACCATCCCATGCTACCCTTGTGTTTAAAAACTTCCATCCTTTCAAGATTAATCCATAATCCTTAGAATGGCTGAAAGGTCATCACAATCTGGCCTCTGTTTGCCTCTCTAGCCTCAACAGTCTTTATTTCAGCCATATGGATCACATGCAATTTTTGCACATTAGCCACACCTTCCAGGACACTGCTTAAAATACTGTTTTCAAGGAAGACTTTCCTGACTCATCAGGCTGAGTTAGGGGACCCCCTTATCTGCTCCCATAATCATCATTTACTTACTTGTCTCCCTGACTAGTCTGTGTACTCCCTGGGGCACAACCTGTGTTTTATTCATTTTTGGATCTCCAGGACCTAGCCACTGTCTGGAACCAAGGTGTAAGCTCAAAACATGTGTTAAGTGACTGGATAAATGAACATACAAAATCTGATATTAACTCTTGGATATCAAAAAACATTAATTTTCTTCTTATCCACTTGAGATCAAATTAAAATTCACAATACGCAACATAGAACTATCAACTACATAGAGTTTCACATTTTCTTGATCCAATTATTTGTATTAACTGTATTCAGCTGAAACAAATGCATTAACAAGATATACACTATAAAAAACGGGGTTATCCTTAGAGCTAGCCTGGAGGGCAGTAGTGGGTTTTACAGAAATAAGTGCCAGTCTCAACTTTTACAGGTTAGCTAGCAGCAATTACCAAGGGACCTAGGACTCTTTATCAATATCTGAACTGACCTGAATTTCTTGAAAGAGACGTTAAAGAGAGAAAGTAATTGCTCAGAGAACTTATAAGCCTCAAATGGTCAAGTAAGCTTTGAAGAACCTTGGATATTACCATCACCAGCTCTACTAGCTCCCTGAGGGAGCAGGGACTTTGCCATTTTCATTGCTCCACCCTCAGTCTCTGGACTTCTGCCTGGCATGTGGCAGCACTCAATCTGTCAATAAAATGTTCAGTGAATGCATTTATGTATCCTACTCCTGCCTCAAGTCCCTCTTAGGAGGAGGTGGGATATATTAAGTAAGCAAGAACTTAAACTTTCATCCTTGGCTCACAGAATTATAAAGTATCAGAATTAGGCAGATCTTTAAAAGTCATCTACAAGTAATGTCAGCATCATGGTGGAGTGAGAGCTTCCCTTTGTCTCTCCCCTCTAAATCACAGCCAAACAGGCATCCACTGACCAAGAGAGGATTCCCTACATGGCACAACAGGATGCCTAAGAGATCCAGGCAGTTATATATCTGATGATGGGTGGACTGGACCCCGAGGAAGCAGTGGAACTAGGGAAGCAGCCCCCTCCCTCACCCCTGGTGGCAGCAATCCAGGATGCAGATCCTCCTGTAGCAGCCCATGAGACTGAGTGGAGGTGAGGGCAGCCCAATCCCACGCACCTGAACACCAGCAGGGTGGTAGCAGCCACACATGTACATACACCCAAGAGGTGGCAATAGCTTGCACACAAATGCCCAAGTGGTGGTAGCAACTGGGGACAGGCCCATGCTCACACAAACATGCCCAGGGCAGCAGTAGTGGTCAGCAGCAGCCCTGTGCATGTGTTCACAAAAACACCCCAGGGCAGTGGCCCCACATGCAGGTGGATGCCTGAGGGGTAGTGGCAGCAGCACAGTGGCAGGCCCACCCCATGATGGTTAGTAGGGCAGCAGCAAAGGGAGTAGCAAGACCCACACAACTGTGAGCAGACAGGGCAGGAGCACCCAGCCCCCAGTACAGGCACCTCTGACACTAACTCCACTGGCAGTGAGGGCTGCATACAAGTCCCCAGGTCCCCAGGCCCCCACCGGTGACAGCGGCACTTGTGAACCCAGTACCCCCAGCAACAGTGCAACCAGCACCCACAGACAACAGGAACAGCAACACAGGTGGTGCATGGGACAACAGCATCCGAGTCCATGGAGAGTCAGTGGAGGAACATGAGAGCCAGGTGACCAGAATAAAAGTAACCAAAGCCATACGCAAACAAGAGAAGGTGATTACTACCAGAAATGCGCCAGCAGAGGATCAATTCATCAAACACTGTGAAGAACTACAGTAACACTGCAGAACAGAAGGAAAATGACAACTCTCCAGAAACCAAACCAGAAGTCACAGAAGATTACAATCTAAATGATAGAGAATGCAAAATAGCTGTCACAAAGAAACTCAACAGGTTACAAGAAAACTCAGGAAAACAGTTCAATGAGCTCAGGAATAAAATTAATGAGTAGAAGGAATATTTCACCAAAGAGATTGAAGCTCTAAAAAAAAAAAAGAAAGAAATTCTGGAGATGAAGAATATAATCAATGAGATCAAAAAAATAATGTAGAAAGCATAAAAAATAGAGCAGACCTTATGGAGGAGAGAATTAGTGACCTCAAAGACAGAAATAAAGAAATGATTCAGGTGAAGGAGAGAGAACTAAATTTTTTTTTAATAAAGAAACTCTTTGAGAAATATATGACTCAATTAGGAAAAGTAACATAAGGATTATAGGTATCCCCGTGGGAGAAGTGAGGGAGAAAGGAGCAGAGAGCTTATTCCAAGAAATAATAGCTCAGAACTTCTCAAACCTGGGAAAGGAACTAGACATACAAATACATGAAGCTAATAGAACTCCTAATTACATCAATGCAAAAAGTTCTCCAAGGCATATAATATTAAAACTATCAAAATTCAATGACAAAGAAAAAATATTAAGAGTAGCAAGATGGAAGAAAATAAGCTACAAAGGAACCCCCATCAGGCTTTCAGCAGCTTTCCCAGCAGAAACCTTACAGGCTGGGAGAGAGTGGAATGGTATATTCAAAATACTGAAAGACAAAAACTACCAGCTGAAAATATTCTATCCAGCAAAATTACTCTTCAGATATGACAGAGAAATAAAAGCTTTCCCAAACAAACAAAAGCCAAGGAAATTGCCACTAGACCTGCCCTACAAGAAATGTTGAAGGGTGCCCTCCTACCCAAAACCAAAAAGCAAAGATTTACAGAGCTTTGAGCAAAGAGACAAAGAGACAGACAAAATCAGAAAATCACAGCTCTATATCAGAATAGGTTAGCAAACACTTAATTATAATGGAAAGGATAAAGGGAAGGAAAGCATCAAAAATAACTATAAACACTTCGATTTGGTCACAAACTCACAACACAAATAAGAATAATTTGTGACAACAAAAACATAGAGGAGGAAAAGGAAAAGGATGGAGCCTGCATAGGCTAACATGATAAGAGGCTACCAGAAAAAGGACTATCTTATCTATGAGATCTTTTATACAAACCTCATAGTAACCACAAAACAGAAAATCAGAACAGAGTCACAAATCATAAATAAAGAGAAAACTGAGAAAACCTCACAGAAATGGCAAACAGAAATACATGGAAAAAGAAACAACAGAAATATAGAACAACCAGAAAACAAGAGATAAAGCAGGGGTACTAAGCCCTCATATATGAAGAATCACTCTGAAGGTAAATGGATTGAACTCACCCATCAAAAGATACAGAATGGCTGGATGGATTAAAAAACAAGATCCAACAACATGTTGCCTCCAGGAAATACATCTCAGCTCTAAAGACAAACATAGGCTCAGAGTGAAGGGATGTAAGATAATACTCCAAGCAAAAGAAAGCAAGTGTAGCCATATTTACATCAGACAAAGCAGACTTCAAGATAAAAAAGATAATAAGAGACAAAGATGTGCACTATATAATGATAAAAGGGACATTCCACCAAGAAGACATAACACTTATTAATACAGATGCAACTAACACAGGAGCACCAAAGTATATGAGGCAACTATTAACAGACCTAAGGGAGAAACTGACACCAATACAATAATAGTAGGGGACCTAAACACCCCCCTTACAACACTGGATAGATCATCCAGACAGAAAGTTAACTAGGAAACAGTGACCTTAAATGAAACACTAGAGAAGATGGATTTAATAGATATATAGAGCATTCCATCCAAAAACAGCAGAATATACATGATTCACAAGTGCACATGGAACATTCTCAAAGATAGACCAAATGTTGGGAAACACAGCAAGCTTCAATAAACTTAAGAAGACTTAAATCATATCAAGCATCTTTTCCAACCACAATGCTATGAAACTAGAAATCAGCTACAAGAAAAAAGCTGGGAGAGTCACAAATATGTGGAGACTAAACAACACACTACTGAACAAACATCGGAACAATGAAGAAATCAAAAAAAGATACCTGGAGACAAATGAAAATGGGAACACAACATACCAACTCATGGGATGCAGCAAAAGAAGTACTAAGAGGGAAATTTATAGCAATACAGCAATATAGCAATACAGGTCTACCTCAACAAACACGAAAAATCTCAAAGTAATCTTAAACTACACCTAACAGAACTAGAAAAAGAAGAACAAAGCCCAAAGTCAGTAGAAGGAGGGAAGTAATAAAAATCAGAGGAGAAAAAAATGAAATAGAGACTGAAAAAACAATAGAAAGGATCAATGAAACTAAGAGCTGGTTCTTTGAGAAGATAAATAAAATTGACAAACCCTTAGCCAGACTCACTAAGAAAAAAAGAGCGAAGACTCAAATAAATAAAATTAAAAATGAAAGAGGAGAAATTATAACAGATACCACAGAAATGCAAAGGATTATAAGAGACTACTATGAAAAGCTATATGCCAACAAATTGGATAACCTAGAAGAATTGGATAAATTCTTAGAATCTTACAACCTCCCAAAAGTGAATCAAGAAGAAATAGAGAATTTGAAGAGACCAATCACAAGTAAGGAGACTGAAACAGTAATCAAAAACTTCCCAAAAAACAAAAGTCCAGGACCACACAGTTTCTCTGGTGAATTCTATTACACTTTTAAAGATTTAATACCTATCCTTCTCAAACTGTTCCAAGATATTGAGAGGACAGGACGCTTCCTAACTCATTCTATGAAGCCAACATTACCCTGATACCAAAACCAGACAAAGACAACACAAAAAAGGAAAACTATAGGCCGATATCACTGATGAACATAGACGCAAAAATTCCCAACAAAATACTAGTAAATAGAACACAACAATACATTAAAAGAATCTTACACCATGATCAAGTGGAATTTATTCCAGGGACACAGGGATAATTCAACATCCACAAATCAATCAGTGTGATACATCACAAAATGAGGAATAAAAATCACGTGATCATCTCAACAGATGTAGAGAAAGCATTTGACAAGATCCAACATCCATTTATGATAAAAAAAAAACTCACAATAAAATAGGGATAGAAGGAAATTACCTCAACATAATAAAGGCCATATGTGACAAACCCACAGCTAGTATCATACTTAACAGTGAAAAGCTGAAAGCTATTCCTCTGACAACAGGAACAAGACAAGGGTGCCCACTCCTGCCACTCTTATTCAACATAGTACTGGAAGTTTTAGCCAGAGAAAGTAGGCAAGAAAAAGAAATAAAAGCATCCAAATTGGAAACAAAGAAGTAAAACTCACTGTTTGCAGATGACATGATTGCATATACAGAAAACCCTAAAGAATCCACCAGAAAACTATTAGAAATAACCAGCAACTACAGCAAAGCTGCAGAGTACAAAATCAACACAAAAATCAGTTGCATTTCTATACACTAAAAATGAACTAGTGGAAAGATAAGTTAAGAATACAATCCCATTGACAATCACAACAAAAAGAATAAAATACCAAGGAATAAATTTAACCACGGAGGTAAAAGACCCATACAATGAAAGCTATAAGACATTATTGAAAGAAATCGAAGAAGACATAAAGAAGTGAAAAGATATTCCATGAATAAGGATTGGCAGGACAAACATTGTTAAAATGTCCATACTACCTAAAGCAATCTACAGATTCAATGCAATCCTAGTCAGAATCCCAGTGACGTTCTTCACAGAAACAGAGCAAAGAGTCCAAAATTTATATGGAACAACAAAAGATCCTGAATAGCCAAAGCAATCCTGAGAAAAAAGAACAAAGCTGGAGGTATGGTAATCCCTGACTTCAAAATATACTACAAAGCTGTAGTAATCAAAACAGCATGGTACTAGCAGAAAAACAGACACACAGATCAATGGAACAGAATCAAAAGCCCAGAAATAAAATCACACACCTACGGACAGCTAATCTTCAACAAAGGAGCCAAGAACATACCATGGAGAAAGGAAAGTCTCTTCAATAAATAATGTTGGGAAAACTGGACAGCCACAAACAAAAGAATGAAAGTAGACCATTATCTTACACAATACCCAAAAATTAACTCAAAGTGGATTAAAGACTTGAATGTAGGACCTGAAACCATCAAACTCCTAAAGGAAAATGTAGGTAGTACACTCTTTGACATCAGTCTTAGCAGTATCTTTTTGAATACCTTGTCTACTCAAGAAAGAGAAACAAAAGAAAAAATAAACAAATAGGACTACATCAGACTAAAAAGCTCCTGCAAGGAAAGGAAATCATCAACAAAATGAAAAGACAACCCACCAACTCGGAGAAAATATTTGCAAATCATATACTTGACAAAGGGTTAATTTCCAAAATATATAAAGAACTCACACAACTCAACAACAACAAAAAATCAAACAACCCAATCAAAAAATGGGCGGAGGGTATGAACAGATATTTTTCCAAAGAAGATATACAGATGGCCAACAGGCACATGAAAAGATGTTCAACATCACTGATTACTAGGGAAATACAAACCAAAACTACAACGAGATAGCCCCTCACACCCGTCAGAATAGCTATAATTAACAAGACAAGAAATAACAAACGTTGGAGAGGATGTGGAGAAAAGGGAACCCTCATACACTGCTGGTGGGAATGCAAACTAGTGCAGCCACTAAAGAAAACAGGACGGAGACTTCTCAAAAAATTAAAAGTAGAAATGCCATATGATCCAGCTATCACACTACTGGATATTTATCCAAAGAACTTGAAATCAATGATCCAGAGATTTATGCATCCCTATATTCATTGCAGCATTGTTCACAATAGACATGCAAGCAACCCAAGTGCCCATCAATGGATGAATGCATAAAGAAGATGTGGTACATATACACAATGGAATACTACTCAGCCATGAAAAATACAAAATTGTGCCATTTGCAACAACATACATGGATGGAACTTGAGGGTATTATGCTAAGCAAAGTAAGCCAGACTGAGAAAGGCAAACACTGCATGATTTCACTCATATGTGGAAGATAAACAAACACGTGGATAAGGAGAACAGATTAATGGTTACCAGAGGGGAAGGGGTTGGGGGGAGGGTGAAAGGGGTAAAGGGGCACAAAGGCATGGTGACGGATAAAAACTAGACTATGGTGGTGAGCACAATGCGGTCTATACAGAAACTGATATGTAATAATGTACACCTGAAATTTACACAATGTTATAAACCAATATGACCTCAACAAAATAATTTTTTTAAAAAGTCATCTACACACAATGCTTAAATTGACTTTTACGGTTGGCAAACCATTATATTGGCAAAAGGTTTTTTTTTAAGATAATTATAATTACATGGTCAAGTAAGCCAAACTCTTGCAAGATCTTAAGACAGTGTCGGAACCATTGACTTGACGAAGCTACAACTGAAAATCATGTTACCTTGCTGTTCTTCTAAGAAAGTTAGTCAAGGGAAGCCTCCGAAGTGGGAAGTCTTAGAACCTTCACCAGCAGCTGTTTTTGTTGGGGACTTGGCCAGGAAGCAGGCTGCTGACGTGGCTCACGGCCAGGACTAAGGACAGGTGTCGGCCGTGGTGAGTGTGAGGCAGTGGGGAGTTAGGACAGGTGTCTGGTATGGAAGGAAGCCGAGGGCCAGCCCAGAGTGACCTGAGGAAGGCAGCTGGCCTCAGAATGGCTGGAGATCAGGGGCCAGAGCAGAGCTGTCTAGACGTTCAAGCACTACCAGGACCCAGGCCCAGACTCGCCAGCTCCTCGAGGACCTAAAGCAACGTCTGCCTCTTGAGAAAGCAACTCTCCTCAAGACGGATTTTGGAGGAAGCCAAGGGGGGTGGTTTACAGACGGTAAGCACGTAGTCGAGATCTGAAAAGATTCTGGAGAGGACCACTGAGTTGGCAAAAAATACACCTTAAAATAACTTTACCTCGATGAAAACCAACACAAGGATGAATAGGATGTGTTTCCAGCATTTCATAAAGTTCTCATGATGTCCCCAGTCTGCAGTTCCTTTCTTAGAGTGTGCCCAGAAGCTGAGGTGACCTCCTGCTTTCCTCCTTTACTCCTCAGGTACCATTCACAAGCCTCCTCTCTCCTCCTCAGCATCTCATCCCCCCTGGGTCATCAGAGAAGGGGACCATGAAGTCCCTTCTCTACAGGCGGTCTGAAGCAACAGGTAGGATCTTAGGCATGAATTAATGGTCTTTTCAGCATTCACCATCCTGCGTCCCGAGTGCTACCCCAAGCTGTCAGCAAGCAGGTGACGTACATCTTGACATCTTGTGCTTAAGAACCCTGGGGGCTTCGGGAGGCAGTCAGGGCAAGTCCATGTCATTAGAGGAGAGAACTCTGTCTCCATTCCTGATTTTTTTTAATCAAAATAATATTCTTAGATATATATTTCTCCCCGTTAAAATGGCATCGTGTGAGTGTTTACAAGTGTGTAGAGTGAACACGTGCAGTAGTTGAGATCAGATGAGCAAGCCCATGACTTAGACACTTAGCTGGTTTATCATGAGGTTTAACACTGCCAGCTGCTGGGGGCACTTGGTACCAGTGCACACTTGAAAATTGTTCTGAACACACAAATGAATGGCTCTTAACACACAATCGAAAGATTTAAAAAACACTGAATAAACACTGTATAAACACTGAATAAAGTAATAAAGTAAACACTGAATAAAGTCTGTAGTCTGCTCAACAGAGAGGCACCAGTGCCATATTCCTGGTTTTGATGCTGTACTGCAGCTAAGATGTCACCACTAGGGGAAGCCAGATGAAGGACACACAGGACTCTGAACTATGTCCCTGGAAGGCCATAATTATTTCAGAATAAAAGTTTAGAATATGTTTGTATTCCTTGTCATAAATAGTGTGGCTGAATACCAGGATACGAATTCATTTTTTTGTCCTCCCTACTACACAAAACTGGGGAGAGAGAGCAGAGCTACCATCCCTCCCCACACTCCAAGAAGACAGCTACATATTTGTGCCGGTTCTCCACCCCTAGGGAAGAAATTCTAGGCCTTGCTTTTCAAAACCCAGGGCTAACAGAGGCAACGAAGCTGGATGGTCCCTGGAAAAAGGGCTTGGAGCTTAGGGCTTGGAGTTGAGGAGATGGGAGCAGCCAGACTGAAGAGAGAACGGGCCCGAAGAAGCCAGGGACCACGGGGGCATTCAGGCAGCAGGGGCCCTCTGCACCGGGCAGCGGCTGTCTGCCGTCAGAGCCCTGGTCGCTGTGAGAGGCACAGCCACGTCCACCCAGGGCAGAGGATCTGACCCACGCGGAGGGACCAGTGCTTGATGGCTCCATCAGGCAGCAGAAAAGCCACGTCATGACATGCTCATGGCAAAGAACCAGAGCTCCCTCCCCTTCCAGTCCTCAGTGAAGACTCTGCGGGCACTCAAAGTCCCTAGGGAGGAGAGGGTCTGCGAAACACTGCTCACATTGCATTTCCCGCCAGCCAGGAGGTGGAGGCAGGAAGCAGACATAATGACGTCCACAGAAACAAAGGAAGCTGGCATGCCTTGCCCACGAGTCTTAGGAGCCAAATCTAGGCCCACTGAGACCACATTCTCCACACCCCTCTCGGCATGTGGGCTAAGGGGGGACGCTCAGGGGGCAGCGCTCTTTCCACACAGCGGGCTGGGAGGAGCAGAAAGCAAGGACCCAGAAGTCTCCTCAAGACCGCCTCCAACAGAGCCGGAGTTCTTGTCGTAAAGCTGTGGGTTTAGCTGAATTGTCAAATCTAGAAGAGCCTACTAGGATGTGTCTACTACTTTGAAAATCAGTGTTAAAAAGGTGAAACGCAGGGATCCAATTAGCCTTTCTGTTTACTCCAATTAAGCCCACCGAAGCCTGGGTGCCTGCGGGTAGAGAGGTGATGACAAGTGGCTGAGCCAGCAGTCCTATATCAACCTTTAAAAACAAACCCTAAAACTGTATCAGCAAACAGGTGGTCCTTCCAGCAAGGATTCTCAATATCAGATCGTCTTTGTCTCCTTTTTAAATTTCAGTCAATTTTCCTATATATTCAATCTCAACGCTAAGCATGTTATTATGCGATTTTCAACCTCGTTTACTGACAAATTGTGGCTTTTTTTCTTTTCCTTTTTCTTTTTTTGAGGAAGATTAGCCCTGAGCTAACATCTGTCACCAATCTTCCTCTTCTTGCTGAGGAAGACTGGTCCTGAGCTAACATCCGTTCCCATCTTCCTCTACTTTTTACATGTGGGACGCCTGCCACAGCATGGCTTGACACGCGGTGCGTAGGTCCACACTCAAGATCTGAACTGGCGAACCCCGGGCCACCAAAGTGGAACATAAACTTAACCACTACACCACCGGGCCAGCCCCTTTATTAATTTTTTAAGTGAATTAAAGTAAGTCAAAGAGCACGTATCCCTTGTCAAATGGGAAAAAGTCAGAATTCGCCTTTATGTAGAATAAATATTATTAAAGAGTTGAAAAGTGAGTTTGATAATTAATGTTAACAATATAGTCATCTAAAATAAAAATGTCTTTTACTTAGTCATTTATTCATCACAGCCCATGCAAAAATCACAAAAATGGTTTTCGTAAATTCCTATCAAGATGCACAGGATTATAATCTACTTTGGAAAGGGCTCATAATGTTAAAATATCGTAACAAGGAGAAGCCCAGGCTGGCTGGCTTATCACGTCATTGAACTAACCCGGCCCACCGGCTGAGAAGCTGGAGCAAACCTTGCCCTTGCTGTGGGAGGCAGGGTCTGGTTATAACACTGCTCCCTTCCTCTAAGTCTCATGGGTCTTACCTGTGTCTCTCCATCTTAAAAGAAGCAAATTGAATTTCAAAGTACAAATCAATAACACTGTAAAACTGCATTAGGCGATTCACGCAAAGTTTAAATTACAAAAACACAGATTTTTGTTTTAATTTCAAGATCATGAAACTGTCACTCTATTTAATTTAACATTTATTGTTTCTGAATTATACAGGCTGCTGTGAAGCCCCATCTAACTTCGAGGTCAAGATTGAAGATTTCATCTTTCTTCAAAACAATAAAAACTTCAGAGTCTTAAATTATCAACATTTTGAAATAGCAGTCTTCAAATAGGAGGGAATTTACTGCCCTGGCATCTCAGAAATTTAAATTCCCTAAGATAAAGACAAATTGATGCCCACTCCACACGCCTCATTTTCCCTAGCGTGGTTGTCACGCTCAGCACCCTTCCTAGTCACATTCCATCTACTCAGAATGAGGCTCCTGTCTGAAAAGCTGTCCGCACCTCTCCTGGAATCAATGAGTAGGTAAAAACACAAACCATCAGGGTTTGGTAGACAGTCTTTGCTACAGCTGGTCCAGTGCAGCAGCCCACTGGCACGCTCCTAAGAGGAGCCTCAGCCCCACGCCAGCAACCCCTCCGGTTCAGGTTCCCTCTGCACCGGAGTCTCCCCCTTACCTGGATTCCCAGCCACATTTTTAGAATTCCTTGATTAAGTGGCCCACCTGGTCCCCCATTATCTCAGCTTGGTGCTTCTAGAAACCACAGTGTCCTTCCCCTGACATACTCCCCCATCCTTTATCCTGTGGCTCTTTAATCGGAACCCCTTTAGAATTAGATGGCAGGCCTTGGATCAGCTGGGACCTGTGATTCCCCCAACTGGATTTTAATTTTGTGTCGGTTTTCCCTTCCAAGGGCCCCTTTCTATCCTCAGCTCCTGTTGGCTCCCCACAAAACACCCCACCCCCTTAGTTCTGTGTCCCCACTGGGTAGTGCTCGTGGTGTGTGTATGCTGGGAGTCCATCATCACCCATGATCAAGGAAGAAGGTCCTCGTTTTATAAAGAACTTGAACCTAAGCTAACCCTAACAACTCAGCTACAAATTCTTAAAGCCTTGTCTAGCCTGTCCCTCCCGGCCTGGGTTCAGGGTCCTTCCTCTGGCTTCCTTTTAGCCCTTTACGCACCTCAACCACAGCAGTTAACATGTTAAATGAAAATTGCCTGCTTCCTCCCTGGCTAAGCCCTCAGCTCATTCCTTTCATGCTCACTCTTATGTACCCAGAATGATTCCTGGCACCTGGTAGAAGTTCAATAAATGTTTGGTGAGCAGAATTGAATCCAGTGAAATGACAGTGAAAAAAGCAAACACTCACATTTTTCTCCTGGGATTCAGCAAGGTTGCCTGCATCTTCATTGTCCTCTTTTTGTGCCTCATTTTCTCCACTTTCTTCAGCCTTCTCTGTTCCCTGGTCATAAAGGAAACCCACAGCATCACTAACCTTAGATAAGCTTCCAAGAAAACACCAGACCACACGTACTGTGGTTTTCTTATTTAGATACACAGAATATAAATGGAGCAAACGTGGACCTCCTATTTATTAGATCATTATCCACTAGAGGATAGGATCGCCACCTCTCAAGATTGCTGATTCAATCTCTTGGTGTAAGTCAATAGATCTGACTCACATGCATGATGGAATAGTAAACTCCCTAATCAGGAGTTTCAACTCACCCATTTAAGGCTTATGAACTCCAAAAGATTCAATATTTAGGTAGTGTTTGTTTTCTATTGCTTTCGGAGAGAGGCTTTATAATTTTAGAGTTTAAAAAAGATGGTTGGATGGATGGATGAATGATGGATGAATGATGAACGGATGATGGATGGATGATGGACGGATGATGGACGGATGGATGGATGATGGATGGATGAATGATGGGCGGATGATGGACGGATGGATGGATGGATGGATGATGGATGGATGAAAGATAGATAGATAGATAGATAGATAGAAACGGTAGACCAACAGGCAGACAAATAGATATAGAAAGATGAGAACCAAGTAGACATTCTGAGAAACCTGGTCTGTGGGAAGATGGTTCGACATACCAACTCTTACCTCTGTGGTGCCCTGCGCCTCTCCCACTACGTCGCCATTGGGAAGGGAAGATGCTTCCTCGGGTGATTTTTTCACCTGCATCATATAAATTGAGAATGTTTGAGAATTTTCTTGAGAATAACAGCTTGAATGTCAACATCTTTGAACTATTCAAATTATGTTTGTCTTCATTCCTCATCTTAGCTTCACAGCAACACTGTAATCTAAGTAAGTAGGACACTCGCTACCACTCACACGCTAGTGACAAGAACATAAAGGCAGCAAAGGTCACACAGCCAGTTAGGGGCAGGGCTAGGTCCACACCTCCTACTTTATGCTTTTTTTCCCTTACCCAGTGGTTCCAAGTCTTTTAAAATATTAGATTATTTTTCTCAACACACACACAAAAAATTGTAACTATGTGAGGTGATGTAACTAAACTTCTTGTGGCAATCATTTCACAGTATATACATATATCAAATCATTATGTTGTACCCTTTACACTAATACAATGCTAAATGTCAATTATATCTCAACAAAACTGGAAAAATAGGTTGTTTTTATTAAAAAGGCACTTCAGAATCGTGGGAACAAATTAACCCATATACGCACCCTCCAGTCCCATGCTCCTATGATAATCAACATTAAAAATCTGATACATACCTAACTCTATCCTAATACATTCATAGAGGCTATTTTGGGGGGGTTGGTTCTAATTTTTGTTCTATTTTTGTGTTTTTTTAAAACAGAAATGGGACCATACTATGAACAATTTGATTTTTTTAGCTTATTATATCATGGACATTTGTCCAGGTTAATTCGTATGGTTCTACCACATTCTTTTTAAAATTGCTTAATATTAAAAATATAATAATTTATTCAAATATTTCCCAGTTGATGGTTGTTCAGAAAGTTTACACGTTTATGCCTTTACAAACAACACTCTGCTAAACTTAATAAAATGGTGGGGGTTTTTTGGTTTGGGGGAGTTTTTTTGAGGAAGATTAGCCCTGAGCTAACATCTGCTACCAATCCTCCTCTTTTTGCTGAGGAAGACTGGCCCTGAGCTAACATCCGTGCCCATTTTCCTCTACTTTATATGTGGGATGCCTGCCACAGCCTGGCTTGACAAGCAGTGCCATGTCCACACCCGGATCCGAACCAGTGAACCCCGGGCCGCCGAGGCAGAACATGCGCACTTAACCGCTGCGCCACCGGGCCGGCCCCGGTGGGGTTTTTTAACTATATTTCTTTCCAAAAAAAGAAATCATGGCGATTCATATTCCCATAGTAATATGTGAATGTCCTCTTTTCCTTTATCATCATCGCAAATGATGATGATTGCTTTTTAATCTTTGTCAATCTGTTGGGGAGAAAATGTAATTTTCTTTTTGTTTTCATTTACATTTTCCTAATTACTGAAAAGGAAGAGCACGTTTTTCACGAGTTTTAGCCACTTACATTTCTTGTTCAGATAACTGCCTTCCTGTGTTTTGCCCATTTTTACTTAAGTTGTTTGTCTTTTATTATCAATTTTTTTATTAGTATAAATTTTTAGAGGTTCTCTATATATAGAAATATGAGCCCTTTGTCAGATTATAAATTTTTTCCAGTCTATCATTTTTTACAAATTTTTTTGTATTTCTTTTCAGTTTTTAGCCTTTTATACAAATAAATTTATCTAACTTGAATTCTCTGAAATGTAGTTCTATTATTTTACATTCGTTATTAACAGCTAGAGCTCTAATGCCTCTGGAACTTAATTTAGCATATAATGTAAAGTACATCTCTCTTCCCTTTCAAATAGATGGCAAATTATGCCTGAACTATTTATAAACCCTCATTTTCCAACTGAATTAAGATGTCATTTTTCTCATTTACTAAGTTCTATATATAATTGGATCTGTTAATACACTACTTTATACATCAATATATAAACATATTCGTGGATGTATTTATCAGTTCTCAAGCCAATATACTGCTTGTATCATCATCTCTTTTAACATGAATTTTAATATTCAGAAAGGCAACTTGCTACACAAAGTCTTCTTCAAAATTTTCTTGGCTCTTCTCAGACATTTATTATTCCAATAAATGTCAAGATCATTTTTTTCTAGTGTCAAAAATTTTTAAATAGACTTTTGATTGAAATAGCACTAAATCTATCTGTTTAGAAAATGTTCACTTCTTACTGTTAAATCATCCTATCCAGGAACATCATTGGTCTATGACTTTAGTATTTACTAGCATCCTTCAGAATAAAATTAAGTTAGGTTCTTCATAATATGAAGCCAAATATGTGTCTTGATAAATTTACTTGTAAACATTCCTAGATTTTTATCACTATTGTGAGTGAGATTTTTTTTACATTTTAACTTCCTACTTGTTATTGGTGATATAAATGAAAGTTACTAATTTTTGTATATTTTTCTTTTATCCAGAAATTTAATAAACTATCTTATTAATTCTAATGAATTTTATTGGGGTTTCTAGAGATTTCTAGGCATACAATTACATGATACAAAAATAAAGATAATTTTCAAATTTTTTTGTGCTCTTATAAATAACATATGGCTCAATCTTTGCTAAAATCTGATTTCACTGACAAATCCAATTCCAGCATAGCCAAGTAATCTTCTATTGAAATCACCCTCCAACAGAAAATGACTATAAACTCTGGACTAAATTTTTTTAAATAAAAATTAAAAAAAAGAAAAGGAAAAACAAGAGGAGAATAAACCAAAGCAAGAAGATTCAAGAGGGAGTTAACACTTAAAAGATGAGAATGATTTGCACACCCACGTTCATAGCAGCATTATTCACAATAGCCCTGCCTCCCCACCCAGCTCACACTCACTGCTCTGCCCAGGGACAGGCGCCTCTGCTGACCGCTGACCGCTGCCTGGACTCAGGGCAGCATGGAGGTGGAGTGAGAGGGTTCCATTTGCCAGGCGGCTCCAAATCAATGCCCAGGGCCCCTTCTGCAGCGGAATGTGCCACCTGGGGGCGTGGAGGGCCCTTAAACCACTCCCACCTTCGGCAGGTGGCAGGGCCTTGGTTTCCTTCTTCAAACCAACGCCTTTGGTGTTCCAGCTTTCAGAGATTCTTCCATAGTGTCTGGTCCTCGCACAGCACCCTCTCTGGTTTTCCTGCGCAGTCGCAAGACCAGGGGCCAGAGGGGGAGGCTGCAGCAGCATCTTCACCTGAAGGCCCTCCGGTGTCTCCTTAATGACTAGTTCTCTCCGATCTGGTCTTTGTTCTTTCTAGAACTCCTATTACTCACATATTAGGTCTCCTGTATCTGATGTCCAGATTCTTGGCTTTCCCTCGTGATTTCTATTTCTCTGTGTTTTATTTTGTGTTTGATGTTTGTCCCCTGTGGATCTTCCTGACCCACAATGCGGGCCATGACAGTGTCCTTTCTCTCTCTTGCTCATCTTGCAGTTTTAAAGTAGGAAATTCCAGAATGTCTGTTTCCGCCCCAAATTCACGTCCTTTACGGTTCCCGTCAAATGTTTCTCCAAATCTCCCTCTGCTTCTTCCCTTTGTGCTCCCTCATTGGAAGGCACCAGAATCGTGTGTTCAGTGTGCTCTTCCTCCTCCAGGTTACAGGGAAACGCTGCCCTTATTGAAATATTTTTGCCTTCACTCAAAATTGCTTTCAACAGGAATTCACTAATCATATCAGAAAAGGAATATCAAAGCTTTTAATCACACGTCATTTGGGGCCCAAAGTTGTGTTACTCGGATGTATCATCTGTGCCTCATTCCTCAGACTCGGATGCATTCTACGGGCAGATCCATCCTCCACTGAAGACGCCACCATGGCCTCAACAGAGGGATCTGAAGCCTCTTTTGAGCAACGTTGGTCTCGCTGTTGGGAATGTTAGAGTGTTGTGAGGCGGCCGCCACGGGGACAGGGCTCACCGGGACATTCAAACTCTGACCCTGAATAGTCAGTCACACCCCAAGAGCGTCCTGTAAATGCAAGGCTTTGACATTCTCACCACTGTACCTATGGCTACCAGTTAGGGGAAAATCTAATTACATGGATAACAGGATATTTCCCACTGGTATCTTAGTAATATTCCCCTGACTAAAATAATGTATAAAAGACACTGACTCTAGCGTTTCTTTGCCTGGTATTTGACGACAATGGTATAGGTCAGCAATCATAGCTTCAGTTATATCTTTACATGTTAACTTGGTCAAATCTTTGCTTCATTAATTTCAATCTAGCACGTTCTAGGACAGCAGTTTTCAGTCAGAGATTCTCATCACCTCTCGTATCATTTTACTAATATACAGATATCTAGGATCTACTTCAGACATCCTGAATCTCATTTACTTGATTATTCTTGATATAGTCCTACCATATATGGTAAGAAGATGCTTGGCATTTGTGGTATATTGCATGGTACGTATGCTTAGTATATTCATGGCATATTATGGGTGATTATTATATCAAGATTTTTTCCCCTGTTCATCCATTTTATAGAAAAGATATAATGTTTGCTGTCTTCTTTAAAAATAGGCTTAGTGATTACATTTGTAGATATTTTGTCTAAAACTTTCTTGGATTGACTTTATTATTATCTTTTGCATGCCACGGAAACAACCAAATTTTCCTGTCAGGTGCATTATTCTGGGTATAATTCTCATCAATTCTTTCACCTTTGAAAATAATTGGTAAAAGATTAATCACAGTCACTTTAGGTCTTTTGTCACCCACAGATATTTTTCTTAGCTTGTTTTACTTTGACACTTTCCTGAAAACTTTTGCAACCAGCTACAGGCCAGAATGCTTCATCTTCCACATAGAAGGACCCAGAGCCCCAAAGAAAAGGATTATATGCCGGGTGCTTTTGGGTCTAGGCTTCTGATGGCATCACTTAAGGAACTTTGAGACTATACCAGTGGACTGAGCCAGGATTCCAGAACTCTAGTTGAGAAGTAGCTGGGTTCATCAGACTGCTAACCCCAGATCCAATGGAACAGGAATTAACTACATAGGACTGAATGAATCGATGAGGGGTAATTGTCATTTTTGTTTGGAATATTGTTGATGTTATTTTAATGTCCTATTTTCTGGATATAGAAAGAAGCCCTCTGTCTTTCCTCTTAAGCTTTTTATAAATCATGACCATGTAGTAGACTCTGCTTTTGTACGTTGAAATGAAACATTTGTAAATGATCTCTCTGCCGAACCCCTCCAGAGTTTGAAAATTCTTCTCAAATCTTTTTACATTCCATGGCAATATCATCATTTGCCTAGGTTCAATAAGAATCCATGTTTCTTGTTACCAGGGCATAACTGGAACTGGTTATGTAACCAAGGCCTTGCCTGGAGTGCGGTATTAAGAATGAGGCTCATTTACTCAGACACAACCAGACGCTTTTAAAGAACTAAGGTTGACATTATGGAGCCACCGCTTACTCACAAAGCCCTCTTGGGAAAACTGGCTCGATATTGCCTGCCTAAGACAAGAAAAATTGTCTAACACCAGTAATACTGCTCATGATGCTTAATACCATTTTATAAGCATACATTTCTACGTAATTGTCGAGTGTGTATTTTTAGCTTGAGCAAGATTAATTTCCTTGCTGACACGTCGCCACAATGTTGTTTACTAGAAAATGACACTGTGACAAATAATATCATTTCCATAAATCATCAAGTGTCTTCCCAAAGGATACTTGAAGGACTTTCTCCATGTACAGACGTGTAAACACCCATAAACCCAAGCAATGCTGACAACACGAAGGTTCTAGCACAGACTGTGCCGCTCATTAGTGCAGTATCTTTATGCAAATCGAGTAAACCCCTTGGGCTTCAAGTTCCTCCTCTGGGAAGAGAAGACTCTGGACTGGTAGGCCTCTTAGGTCTCTAGGCCATGTTTTATAATTCCACGGCCATCCTGTTCTTCCACTTAGTTAAAGAGTATGTCACGCAGTATGACAGCACCTAAGCACGAATCAGGACGCAAGCTAAAAACTGAGAGTACACATTTTTTTAATGAGATAAGATGACACACAGCAGAGGCTGAAAAAATAGATTTACACATATGAGTATGGATACATCGCAAAACATAACGCTGTTTGTTACAAAGCAAGTTGCAGAACATTCTAAAAAACAGGATACCAATTAGGCGTTAAAAATACAAAACAACACATGTATTGCTTGTGGAGGGAAGATAAAATAGGAATTTAACTAAATATCCCAGAAAGTAAAAAAAAAAGACAAAAACATGGAAAATGAGAGAGAAGAGATAAGAAAATTGGAGAATTAGTCTAGGAGGCCCAACATTCAAATAAGAGAAATTCCAAAAAGGACAAAGAAAAGAAAACAGAAACTAATGAAAAATGAATGACCACAGAAATAGTACCCCCAACACTTTGCAGAACTGAAGGACATGACTTTCCAGATTAAAAGAGCCCAGCAAGTGCCCAGCACAAATAATGAAGAAAAGACCTACCCCAAGCACCTCATCATACAACTTCAAAACAAAAGATAGGATCCTAAAATCTCCCAGAAATGAGAAAACCAAAAACAGGCACAAACAAAGGATCAGGAGACAGATTGACATCAATTCTCTCAACAGCAACTCTGGAAGCCAGAAAGAACTCAGAGTAGCGCCTTCCTGGTTCCAAGGCGAAATAACATCCAACCTGGAATTCTGCACCCAAAAAAAACTGGAAAAGAAAGGTTCAACGTTCACGGTTAAGGCAGGGCCTACCGCTTTTTGTAATAATCCTTGTAGGACTATTCGACCTTTACAATAGTATGTACATATTAACTTAGTATTCAAAAAACTGTCTTTTCATAGATAAATGAAAGTACACATTGGGTTACAAAGATGCACTTAAGATAGACATTCCTCACACCACAGTCTCTCTTCATAGCACAAGAAAGTCAGAAACAAAATTTTAAAATAGAATCTGATGGTGCTAAAATCAAGGAGATTAAACATGCTCGTTGCTGGTTCAGGGAGGCTGGTCAGCCACGGTGCGGCAGGATAAATGTTATGATCTCACTGAAGAGCAATTTGGTGGCACATTTCAATCCCATAAAAATACTCATGCACTTTTATCTCACTAAAAACGCTACTGGGGATGCATCTTAAGGAAATATTCCAAAAGAAAATGCTATTTAGTGGCAACACTCACTGCAGAGTTATATACAATAAAAAAAACTGTCAGCAACAAATGTTCAAAAATACAGTAAAACTTATGACACGCCAATTTGATAGAATATTATACGAACTATTTCAGTGGCCCTTATGAGACTGTAACAGCATAAACAAGTTTATGATACAATAAGTAAAAATAAAAAATAAAGGAATGACAAGTCAATTAGGATACATCAATTTAAAGAGTATTAGACACAATTTTAAATGATCATTATGGAGACTACAGCCACACGAAAAAAAATCATAATGTTACAAGAAAAGGAATTAAAAAATAATAAAGAACATTGCCAAGGGAAGAAATGAAGAAAAGACGATTCCTGGGATTTGCCGTGAATTTTTCTACTCCCCCTCTCTCCATTCTGTTTATTGTGACTCTTGCTGGAGAGGGTAGCTCTAAGAAGCTGACCCATGAAAGATTAAAGGAAAACTCTCATTTCAAAGCTTTGCCAGATTATTGTTGACCAGGGATAGGAAAATCCCATTTGTTCTGAAAACCCCTGCTGAGTCTATAGTTGTAAAACTAGACTCCACCCTCCCACCATCCGCTGGTCTAGGGTCTGGGAAGAGGGGATTGAGAAGTAGTAGGAATGTGGGAGATGTCTACTGAGAGAGAACTTGGATTCAGAAGAGAGGGGAGAATTGTCTAGAGGGTGGGGAGGAGCAAGAAAGCTGGGAACTGGCAGCAAGGAGGGAGTGCAGGGGCTCTGCCCCATCTCCAGGGGCGGGGAATGAGTAAGCACTTTTAGGACGCCTGACACCTCCTCTTCTTGGGGAAATTCCCCGGAGATAACTGACTCTACATGAGCCTTGCTTCTCACCACCAGTTTTCCTTCGACCTCTCCCGCCTGGCTTCTGGCTCCACCCCTCCTCAGAAACTATTTGTCATGGCCACCAATGACCTCCACGTTGTCCAAGCCACGGGTCACTCTTTTATTCTCACCTGACGCAATCTCTCAACAGTGTTGGACACAACCAACCTCACCCTCTTCTGTGAAAAATACCTCTCTGAGGCAGCTTTCACACCACACGCTCCTGGTCCCCTCCTGCCTCAGAGACTCTCCATCTTAGCCTCCCCGGCCGGCCTCTCCTCATCCCCTATCCAGCTCTAAGCTTGGAGAACCCCCCAGCACGACCCTCTCTCATTGCGTAACCTCACCATACCCCACGACTTTGACTCCATCCACGTGCTCCTGGCTTCCACAAGTGCATTTTCAACCAGACCTCAATGAGATGCAGATCAGTCTGCAACTGCCTACCTCACTTCTTCACTTAGATGTCTTGTTCAAACTTAACACCCCCTGTATGTACGATCCTTCATGGAATGGACGTCTACACCCAATGGCTAGGAGTAACCATTCATTCCATCCCCACTCCCAGGTTCAGTCCATCAGCAAGTCTTATCAATTCTTCCTCCAAAATAGACCCTAAAATCCTCGGCTTCTGCATGGTTCTAGCCCCACTGCCCTAGTTCAAGTCACCGTCTCAACTGCGTTACTTTCAGAGTTTGCAGCTCTGTAATCATTCAGCCCACAGCAGCCAAAATGAGGTGGTTTTTTTCCCCAACTCCCCCCAGTACATAGCTGTATATTTTAGTTGTGAGTCCTTCTAGTTATGGCACGTGGGATGCCACCTCAGCATGGTCTGACAAGTGGTGCCATGTCCTCTCCCAGGATCTGAACCAGCAAAACTCTGGGCTGCCGCAGCAGAGTGCAAGAACTTAACCACTCGGCCACGGGGCTGGCCCCCAAAATGAGTTTTAAAGAAGGAAATAAGATCACGTCATTCCTCTGCTTAAAATCCTTACAATGTCCCCACCACCTAAGATAGAATCCGGAGCAGTGCTATGGCTATGCTGAAGCCATGAGACATTCAAAGTCATGATATTAGCTTTATTGGCATAATTCTCTATTTAATTAACATGATTATACATAAGCAAAGATGAAACAACACCAAAGGAAAAACCCTGGTGAAATTTATCTTGTTCTTATGTCTAGATCTTTCTTTTTCCCTCTTTATCAGACTAAAAAAGCAAAATTCAATTCATTTTAAATAGAAATAATTAATATAGGGGTATATATCATTATAAAATTAACTAACATAAGCTATACAAGAAGTCAAATCAAAACAAAACAATTTCATAAACACAACCTGAGAACTCATTTTTATAAATTTAATGAATCCACTTAGATTACTGAATGCAATGATATTTCTTAACTTAGATACTGGAAAATTTCCTATCACAAGGTGTAAACAGGGAAAAAATATGAAAAGCATAGTTTAGGAACATGTTTTAGTAAAAACCTTATATTTTTGCTATGTATAAGACTTCCTCAGAGTAAAGAGTGTATTAAAGCCATGTTAACTTAAATATGACCATTTATTAAACAGTCTTGGATGCTGACTTCTATCTTCACTTATTATGACCTGTATTGGGCCCAATGGCGTGTTCAGGCTTACCTTAGAGCCCGGAGGGGGAGCCAGACCAAGGAACGAATAAATAATATTCTCTTCTTTTGCAGAGAAGAAAGAGTCAAAATCCTGGAAGCAAAGAAAAAGAATGTTTGAACCCACTGCACAATTGTGAGCCAGTGTATTTACCCAAGCTGATCTTTTTTATTTACTAATTTTTATTTATTTACTTAAGTTAGGAGCTAACTCAAAAGGTGATCCCAGTTTGCTTTGTCAAAGATAACCAACTCCAAAATAAAAAATCTAACCGTGAAATTCACATTTTTACACACTTTCATTGTGCCTATTACAGTGCAGTGAGAATAAACATGCATGTGTGTGCGCATGCATGTGTGTGCATGCACACACACACACACAAACTCAGATATGCCCAGTAAAAGGCTTCTACAGATGTCTCACATCTTTAGCTGGTTTCCTTGTAATTTGGTACTATGGATTTGGACTCTGATCAGCTGAGACTAAGACAACACAGGATTTCTCTACTGTCATTACAGCAGCTTCTAGGGGCCCAGACTCATCTCAGGAACCTTCAGACACCAGGAGCCACAAGATTGTGGAGGGCTTAGAGCCGTGCTTGTTTTGGCAAAATGGGGAAAACTGTAGAGTGATGTGAAACCTGGTAGCAAATTGAAATCTGAAGCTTGATGAGGCTCCACCCCACACCCCAGACCCCACCCAGAGTGACCTCCTTCCCCAGGTGAGTCCAGCCCTAAACCAACTCTTCAGTCATGTGGTTGGCAATAGCTGAGAAGAGCTTCATTTTCTATCATTAAAACATAAACATATTCCCCCAGACTACTTAATTACTGCCAATCTTTGTCACTGCTGAAACACTGTTTCAACAGTGTAGCAAAAACCGCTCACTTCGAACAGCAGTGTGTCTGGCCTGGCCTGAACAGGAAAATTCTCAAACCAACTTAGTTGCGTTATTGCTTACCCTGCTCTTAACTGTGTGTTGAGAAGCGTAAAACCAAACACAGGCCAGCTATGTTGAGAAGAAAATGTTAGGTATTCCTGTGTGTTAATCTTATTCACAGCTTTATTCTTTTCTACCTGTTGTCCAGATTCTCTCAATGATTAATTTTATTCTTTTATACTAAATTCATTTTTGTAAGTTGCCTCAAAGCTCAGCCAAAGGAAATAGGGCATCATGAGTAAGTGATCTCTTGGTATCAGAAATTCTGACCGATTCCCAGAGCACACACTTACTAGGCATTGTTAAAAGATTACACGATAGAATACATTAGTGGCAGTGTTGGTAAATAGGAGGTAAATAAGGAGGTAAATTTATGCTATTTTCCAAAAATTCCATAGACAAAGATCTAACAACTTTTCTAGTTGTCCAACACTGGAATCTTCCAAGTCAAGAATTTTCTTACAGTTGAGTAAATTGTCTTTTGCCTCAACTTAAGTTCATAGACCTTCTTCAGAATTTCAGAGGAGTGAAGAACAATTTGTCATTATTTTTGACTTAATGCTAACAAATAGATATAGAAAATAATGAGTATAGAATGGTTTTTGAGCTTCCATTTCTGTTAGCGTGGCAGATTAGATGCCCTGAAACACTGTCTTGAAAAAAGAACTTTTTTTAAGCCAGATTAAGAAAAAGTACAAATGCATTGCTGAGCTGGTACAAAAGGAAAGATGACAGCAAGTGAGATCAGGAATCCTGAGAGTGAGCACACACCAAGGGTGCCACCCATGCTGAGAGTTTCTGACAAACCCAGACCTTTATCTCCCACTTTGATACTGCAAACGGAAAAGGGGAAGTGGATAAAGCCCCGGGCCACCTCAAGGTTGGGAGTTTTATAACACACACACACATACATACATACATACACACACACATATGCACGTACATGCATACACAGTTGCATGCATGCATACATATACACACATGCATACACAAACACACACTCCAGAACCCCGTTGAAGGCTCTGCCCTCAATATAAATATAAATGAGGAATAATATCGCCATGCAGAACAAAATGGAAGAAAACTTTCCTGGTTCAACTTTGGTGTTGAGTGGAGGAGAAAACATTCTCCTCTGAGAATTCATAACCACAAGCCAGAATTCATGAGACTTTGTGGTCCAAATTCCCATGACATGTGTTGTCCAAAACATCTTCAAAGGAAATCTTAATTTAAAAGGGTTCTAGTTTTTATATAGCTCCCAGGAAACTAGCAGAAACAAATTCCAGGCCTCAAAGAGTATCCAGAAATAAAGTTTTAAAAAATGATCAGTTCAAAGTCAAAAAATCACAAAGTAAATAAGGAAATAAAAACATACCATGAGTGAATGCCAACAGAAATAACAAAAAGCAGAGTCAGAAATTAGGAGCAGATATTTGAATTATCAAGAAGAAAACATAAAATATCTATATTTAACTTACTAAATAAGTGAAAGAGAAGGTTGAAAACACAAGAAATAAACAAACTAAAGAGAACAATGACGCAAATTTGGAAAAGAACAAAAACTACTCCCCAAAATGAAAATGTAACAACTGAATTGTAAAAGTTAACATAGATGGATTAATAGCTAATCAGACACATCAGAAGAGAAAATTAGCTAACTAGAAGAGTCAATCAAATAAATTACCTAGAGAGAGAAAAAAGAGATGAAAAATGTGGAAGAAATATTATTATAGGAAAACAGAATGAGAAGGTCTCAGAAACATCTTACAGGTGCTCTAGAAGCTAACAGTGATAACGGGGGAAAGCCATGCTCAAATATTTTCTAGACTTGTCGAAAGATGCCAATCCTTAGACTAAGGAAGCCCAAACAATAATCATAAACCAGATAAATAAAAAAAAACCTCTAAACATAGACACATCCCAGAGAAAGATTATTAAAAGCAGCAGGGGTGGGGGGAAGGAGGGAGACAGTCAACTGGACGAGGTGGGGAGGAAAGGGGGAAGAAGAAAGACAGTTTCCCTACGAAAGAGCGGCAGTTAGAGTGACAGCTGGCTTCTCAGCGGCAACACAGAAGACAGAAGAAAATAAAATGATAATTTCAACGTGTTTAGAAAAAAAAATAACCATCAACTCAGAATTCTAGACCCAGTGAGACTATTTTTCAAACATGAGAGTCAGATAAAGACATTTGTCAGAAAAGGTCTCTTAGACAAACAAAAATTTAGAAAATAAATCACCAACAGACCTTCATTTAAAGAAACTTTTAATCTCTTTATTGATTTCTTCTGTATTTTCCTTCTGGAGTTTGTAAAACAGAAGTTTAAGACCTAAGTTGGAAGTAAGGTCACATATTTCAAACAAATAGATGGGGCTCCAAAATATTTGTATCTCTGTGCCTGAACTTGAATGGCCTTGAACGTGTTTCAGTTCTAACAGCAGAATTTTATTTGGGCAATATTCGCCCATCTTGGTGTAATTTATGTGACTCTGGGTGTTCAAAGCTGCCGTTGAAGCTAGTATTCTTACTCAGTTCCACAGCACTGAATACCTTATGCTGTCGAAGATGTGAATGAAGTGTGCAATGTGCATCTACTGCTGAATTCATTTTGTGCTATTTTTGTAAATACAGTAGTTTTGCATAACCTCAAAAAAAGAGAAGGGGCTGACCCGGTGGCACAGTGGTTAAGTTCGCACATTCGGCTTCAGCAGCCCGGGTTCACCGGTTTGGATCCTGGGTGTGGACCTACGCACCACTTATCAAGCCACGCTGTGGCAGGCGTCCCACATATAAAGTAGAGGAAGATGGGCACAGATGTTACCTCAGGGCTAATCTTCCTCAAATAAAAAAGCTAAACATGCTGACAGCTATGACCTAGCTATTCCATTCCTCCTTACAGAACCAAGAGAAACTCGCATGTCACCGGGAGACCCACGGAGAGCATTCATTGAGCAGCCTCTTTGTAACAGCCAAAAACCAGACAAAAAACCCGACAAAAATCAGACACTGCTATGGTCTGAATGTTTGCGTCCCCTCCAAAATTCACGTGTTGAAATCCTGTCTCCCAAAGATGGTTGGTCTTAGGAAGTTGCCTTTGGGAGGTGTTTAGGTCATGAGAGTAGAGCCCTCATGAATGGGATTCATGCCTTATAAAAGAGGCCTCAGAGAGCTCCCTCACCCTTCCATCACATAAGGACACAGGGAGAAGGTGCCAGCTATGAAGCAGGGAGAGGGCCCTCACCAGAACTCAACCATGCTGACGCCTTGATCTTGGACTTCCAGGCTCCAGAACTGTGAGAAATACATTTCTGTTGTTTATAAGCCACCCAGTCCATGGTATTTGGTTATAGCAGCCCAAACAGACTGACACACACACCAGTGTCCATTCTGGAGCAGTGAAAATGAACAAGCCATGAACACCACCAATCAACATGGACGTATCTTTAAAATATGTTGGTGAAAGAAGCAAGTCAAAGAATGCAGGTAGCACGAATCCAGTTATATAAAGCTCAAAAATAGGCAAAACAAAACGTACTGTTCAGGTATTTACACACGGGAGATGAAAGACAAGAATGGGAATGGTGAACACAAAATCCACTACGGCGGCTCCTTCCGGGGCCGAGGAACGTGGACATGACGGGGAGAAGCACACAGCGGAAGTCTCAATTTCTGGTGATATCATGCTTCTCAAACTGGATGGTGTGCACATGGTTGTTCATTTTATTATCCCTCTTTAAACTATATATTTTTATCCTATATGGCATATTTCATATTAAATTTTCAATGACATAAAATAGCTTGTTCAGCAACATCGATGCGTTGAGAGAGCCCTCCTCCTACCCTAATTGGGCGGACATCCTGCCCTCCCTCGCTGCCCTGAGGATACTGGCCTCTCTGCTGAATGGTCAAGGTCCCCTTTGGTTGTGTTCAGGCTCAGGTGGGCACCCCAGCCCTTACCTGGGCTGAGAGGCACAGACTACAACTTGGCATCAACAGACACGTCTGCCACCTCCAGTTAGTACCCTCTGCCAGGCGGGTAAGCTGGCCTCCTCTGTGCCTGGCTTCCTGTCGGGTGTCTCCTTTCTCCAGCTACCAGCTGCCTGCCCTGCCCTTGGGATAACATCTTCATCTGTTCTGCAGAGAGCAGCAGGAGTTCACACTGGCAGAGACACGGCAGTATTCAGAACTGCTGACGTCCAGTCCTCTCACCGCCCTGGTGCAGAGAAATCCACTGCTTCTCCTTGCGGTTCTCTCTCCCTGCGGCCATCATCAGGGATGGCACACGGGTGACCATTCAAGAATCCTCAGAGACCAGTGATTCACTATAAATCATAGAGTTATTCTTACAGCTCACATTTCAAGCACATTTCAATCTGGATTGACGCCATTTTAACAGATCCTTCAGAACCTTTGAGCCTCCTTTTAAAATCTGAACCTACAATACAAATAATCATTTTTAGCCACTTTCTGGAAACAACGCCCTCTGCCTCACTAATGCACTTTTGTTAAGAGTGTCCACAGACTGCAGAAAAGCAAATGCAGCAAAGCTGTTAGTAAGATAAACTACCAATACCTCTCTGAAGGCAGAACTGAAGGTATTAAAAACAGCTAAACATAAAATAATTTGTATGCTCATCTCATTAGATCCATACTTGTAATAATAGGAAAATACATCTTAAAAATAGAAGTCTTTTTTTTTCACTTGAAAAAACTTCTTTCTCCTCCACAACTAAAATTTAAAAATTGCTAGATCACAGCAAAACTGGATAAGAAATGCCTTTGAGACTTTATTTTTATAGCAGAAGATAACTGCAGAAAATTTACCCCAGGCATTAGCACAGACTGCAACCTGCACACTGGAACATTGTCTCTACTGTAGCTGCCCTTAATGGGAAAGGGCAGCTGAAATAAGCAAAAGGAAGACATTTAAAATCCTACTTTCACTGGAGAAGTACTAGAAGAAACCATGACATGATTCTTTTGATAATTTTAGAGTGTAGAAAGCTTTTCTAAACAAGATGTGGGATGCAGGAACCATAAAGAAGAAAAATTAATAAATTTGTCCACACGAAAAATTTTTAAAGTTCTGCATTCCAAAAATGTCACTTTCAAAAGTCAAAAGACAAATAAGAAACATGGGGAAATATCTACAATATCTATGGTAGTGAAAGGGCCACTTTCCTTCATAAGTAAAGATGCTGGCAAACCATAAACGTTACTTGTAACCCAACAGGAAAATACAAGTCATAGAAAAAACACAGATAGCTTAGAAACATAGGAAAAGGTATTCAGCCTTACTCACAAAGACAGAAATCCAAGTCAAAGCCACAAAAGTACATTTTTCATCCAATAGATTGGCAAAGATTCAAAAGTTTGCAACATACAGGCGAAGTCTCAGGGAACTAGCCACTGTCAGACTAGCCTAGTGGAGACGTAAATTGGTACCACTGTAGTACAGGGCGATTTGCCAATATTTCTAATATGAGATGCATATATGCATTAACTCAGCACATCTTCTAGGAATTTATCCTCGATATATATGCTCATACTGGATACAAAGTCTGTATGGATACAGAGATTTCCTGCAGCATTGTTTGTAACGGCAAAAGACTGAAAACAACCTGAATGCTTCCCATCAGAGGACCGCACCAATAAATTATGTTGCATATGATGGAACGATGGAACATTTTATAGCCATTCAACGACTATGTGCAGGTACGCAGTGATCTCTGAGATACAGTTACCAAGTGAAAAAACGAAGTGTGTACAGTACACTCCCATTTTTAAGTGATACACAGTTGTAAACATACCCAGAAAATTTTTGGAAGGTCAATCAAGAAATTGCCAAGATTGGTTGGTCAGAGCAGGACCTCCTACGAAACTTGCAGGGCCCCCTGCAAAATGAAACACTGGGTCCCTTTTTGAAAATTGTTATGCGTTTCAAGACAGGGAGAGCAGAGCATTAAAACAGGTAGAGAGCTCCCTGGAGCATGGGGCCCCTGATGCCAGCCCACCTCAGGGGAAGGAACCAGAGTGACAGGGGTCTGAAATGGGAGGGAGAATATTTTCACTGGAGGTAAAATTTGAACCATTTTAATTTTCCAGTGTGCACGTGTATTAATTTTTCAATTATTAAAAAAATATATTTTATAAAAAATAAAATAAAAATTGCCCACCACCACTACACCACCCAAAAAACTTTATTCTCCCTTTCTTTATCCAACAGTTCCACAATTCTCAGAAACGTGGGTCACGGTGTAGGGGTGTTGGGAGGTGGGGAAGGTATGGGGAGAGCTGGAGGGGGAGGTGGAGGGGAGGACTTCCTCACAGAGGAAATCCTCTCTAACCTCTGGGAAGCTGCAGCTTAAATCCACAGGAGAGTTGGACTGAACCACACATTCCTCTAAATAAGTGCTGGCCACACTGAGACTGTTTGAAAACACTCCCACAGCCACGGGACTTTGAGCTAAGCCTCTGAAGAATGCTAACACAGCCGTGTAAACTCATGCAGCCTTGTACTGGGTTGAATAGAGTCCCCACAGATTCATGTCCACCCAGAACCTCAAAAAGTGACCTTATTTGGAAATGGGATATTTACAGATGTAATTAGTTATGAGGAGACCATACTGGATAAGGGTGGGCCCTCTTCCAATGACTGTTGTCCTTATAAGAAGGCACGGGAAGACACAGAGAGACATACAAGGAGACCACCATGTGACTATGGAGGCAGAGATGGGAGTGATATATCTAGAAGCCAAGGAATGTCAAAGATTGTCGGCAACCGCCAGAAGCTAGGAGAAAGGCACAGAACAGATTTTCTCTCAGAGCCTCCGGAAGAAACCAACCCTACTGACTCCTTGATTTCAAAGTTTTAGCCTCCAGAACTGGGAGAGAATACATTTCTGATATCTTAAGGCATGGTCATAGTCAGCTTGGGCTGCCATAAAAAAACACCACTCACTGGGTATTGACTGGGAAATACCGTTGACTGGGAAATGTATTCTGTCACAGTTCTGGAGGCTGGAAGTCTGAGACCAGGGTGCCAGCATAGTTGGGTTCTCTTCCTGGCTTGCAGACAGTCACCTTCTGGATACAAGCTCACATGGCAAAGAGAGAGGGATCTCTCTCTCTTCCTCTTCCTATAAGGGCACTAATCTCATCATGAAGGCCCCACCCTCATGACCTCATCTAACCTTCATCACCTCCCAAAGACCCCATCTCCAAATACCACCACACTGGGGGTTAGGGCCTCAACACGTGAATGTGGGGGATGGACAAGCATTCAGCCCACAACAGCCACTGAGTTTGTGGCACTCTCATCCATCAGCCCTGGAAACTAACAGAAACCCCCAACAACTAAACCATTCATGCTTCAGATCAAAGGCCCAAAAGCTTTTCTGTAAACGGGCAGACAGTAAATATTTTTGGCTTTGTGGGTCTTAGGTCTCTGTTGCAAGCACTCAGCTCTGCCATGGTGCAAAATCAGCCACAGGCGATAGGTGAGTGAATCCATGTGGATGCATTCCTATAAAACTCTATCGACTAAAACAGGTAGCTGCAGGCCTTGGCCCTCAGGCTATAGTTTGATGACACCTGCTTTGGAGGAGAAAGGTATAGCAAAGAGAAGCTAACCTAAAGGGCCAGCAGTTTCATGTAGCAAGAAGAGAAGAGGTGAGTTAGGATTCCTACCCCTGGCTCCAGCCTTCTGCAGCACGACGGATCAGTTCCTGCTACCTTCCAGAGCCCTGCTTGCTGCATCTGAAAAACGACCTAGAAAGTTGATAAGACCCCTAAGATACTTCCAGTTCTCATGTTCTAAAGTCCTTTGAGTTGTTTTTGTTTTTGAGGAAGATTAGTCCTGAGCTAACCTCCACCGCCAATCCTCCTCTTTTTGCTGAGGAAGTCTGGCCCCGAGCTAACATCCGTGCCCATCTTCCTCTACTTTATATGTGGGACGCCTACCACAGCACAGCTTTTGTCAAGCAGTGCCGTGTCCACACCCGGGATTGGAACCGGCAAACCCCAGGTGGCCGAAGTGGAATGTGCTCACTTAACCGCTGCGCCACCAGGCCGGCCCCATTCTTTGAGTTTTTAAATGTTTCTTTTCAGCTATATTGATTTACTAAGTAGAATCTGTAAACTGTTAGGAAAAAGCAATTTTATAGTGAAATGAACTATTAAATATATAAAATGAAGTTGCTGTTGTGATCAAAATGTCCAGAACTGTTCTTAAACTGTTCAGATACATTCACACAAATTCGTCTTGAATCTGTAGGAAGACTTTCCTTCTGCAAGTCATCCTTTCTGACGATGAAGACTCGCTCTGTGTCTGTGTGGGCGCATGGATGTGTACACTGCCAGGCTGATTAGAATTCCTTTCCAACGAAATACATATTTTGTTTGAATGAGTGATCTCAATTCTTCAAAATAAAATAAGGAACTTAAAATGGTCCCCAGAACGTCTAAATTATTTTATTGTTTCCATCATTTTGTAAATCTTAAATATTGATTATTCACAATGGATCTACAATCCAGGTATTGGGTAGTAGAAATACATCATGACTTGAAAATTGTGAACAATTCCGAATACTGCCTCGAAATTGACCTGCTTTAAACAATTTCCGATGGACGCACACGCAGAACTTTCCAAGAAACCAAACACTCACCCCACAGTACTGCTCTTCGTTGAAGATTTGGGGAGGCAGAGGAATCCCATTTTGAGGTTTTTTCTCCCCAGGAACATTCTCTCTCATCCACTTCCTATTGTCTTCATCTCCAGCTATGTCTAATTCCTTAAAGTCAATTTTATTAGCTTCCAGAAAGCCCACGACTTCTTGCTGCTTCTTCCTAATCTGGTCAAGAGTAGAGAAAGATAACTATTAGAGTCTTTTTAAAAAATGTTTTGCTTACATTTACATAAATTAAATCTTTTCTACAACTGCACCATACAACACAAATAATTTTGCTAAGTATTTAAACAAGGAAAATAATAAAACCACACTGTATTTTAAAGGATCAGCAGAGTGATTATTGAAATTCTGAAACTGTAATCTCATCAATGTTTAAATCATGGTATAGTCAACTTAATAAGAACAGAAATGCTCTCGCAGAACTTCTATTTAAGATCTTCAAGATACTTTTAATTCTCTGCTAAGTTTTAATGTCAAAAAATAAATAAGAGGGGCTGGCCCCGTGGCCGAGTGGTTAAGTTCGCGCACTCCGCTGAAGGCGGCCCAATGTTTTATAGGTTCGGATCCTGGGCGCGGACATGGCGCTGCTCATCAAACCACGCTGAGGCGGCGTCCCACATGCCACTAGAAGGACCCACAATGAAGAATATACAACTATGTACCGGGGGGGTTTGGGGAGAAAAAGGAAAAAAATAAAATCTTCAAAAAAATAAATAAATAAATAAATAAGAATTGGTTATGAAGAAAAAGGGTGTTTGGAAGAAGAGAAAGAAGAAAATTTACTATGAAACTCAAATACCAAGTATACCCATCCTAAAATACACTTCATTCACAGTTATGAAAATAGGAACACGAGTCACATGGAAGAAAAGTAGCTTTAGAAATAATACAGGACATTGAAAAGCCCACATGGAGATTACTGGAAGGGGAAGGACAGAGGAAAGGCTCGAAAAAGATATTTCTGCCAGCACATAAAAGAGTAAGGCAGTAAAATAACCCTGTTGTCCCGCAGATTCTCCTTTCCCTTATCACACCCAACTCCAACTGAGAGCGGGGCGGCAGCCTCGCCTCAGAGAGGAGGCTGGAGGGCGCTTTTCTCCACCCGTGGGTCACACGCACAGACTATATCTACCAGCCATTTCTTACGAACGTGGCCATCTTTAAAGCTTAGAACTCCTTCCCTGGAAACAATTACAAAGAAGAATTCACTCCCAGAAATGCATGATGCCCTCTTTCGCAAACACTGGTAAACAAGTTACAGCAGAGTCTGCTTCCACAGAGATTTGTATTCATTTTTGCCTAAATGAATGATTCCATCAGTGACTTGTGTACAGTGTTTCTTTCTTAACATAAGGAAAAGTAAGATACATATAGATGCTTCAGCACCGGAATGAAATCATCACCAAAACCAAAATCTATATAATTTGGTTTTGGTAGTCACTTGATTCTATACATTAAATTAATTATAAATATAAGTTAATATTAAATAATTTTGAAATCTTTTAAAGAATCTGTAATTATAAATTACACATAAAATTCTATATATAAATTACATACACACATAAATATAAATGGTAATCACATAGTTACTTTTTATTTATTTATTTTTGCTGAGGAAGATTTGCCCAGAGCTAACATCTGCTGCTAGTCTTCCTCTAGTTTGTATGTGGGTCACCGCCACAGCGTGGCCACCAACGAGCTGTGTAGGTCTGCGCCTGAGAACAGAACCCAGGCCACTGAAGCAGAGTGCACCAAACATAACCACTAGACCACCAGGGCTGGCCCTACATTTACTTTTTAGTTAACATTTGTACTATCAAAATAACAAACATATTGCAACTACAAGCTTTAGATCAATAAATTAAAGGCTGCTGTTAGCTACAATATAACACTTAATCAGTAAGATTCAGGCCAAGATATGTATCTCAGTTTGGGGCAAGCGTGGACAAAAAAGGAAACTGAAAGTCATACAGAAAGGTGGAGGATGATGGAATTTCCCTTCAGCTTCTGGCATAAGCACTCTGGCACATTCCTGAGTGTCACATCTGCAGAAGCAAAGGAGGGGCTGCGTACTTGTGCACCAAGCTGCCCTCTCCCAAGGCGAGGCTGGGGGAACCCCCAGACCTTCTGCTCCTTGAAGAAACTGTACTCCAAATTCCACAGCTTCATGACTGATTTCTATTGCAAAATCCCATCAGACCTGATGACAGGTTGTTGGACTAAATTATTATCTTAATTAATCTTGTTTTCCATACATACTCTCTAACCTGTTCATAATTATTCATACCACTTTATAAATTACTTATTCTTTTAGATATTTTCAGAGATCACTTTGCTGTTTCGAAGAGTAGAGATGTCTTCATTTTAGGCAGGTTTACCTTTAATTAAACATTCAGAAGGCAACATCCTTTATTCTGCCCAAAACCATCTTCCTTGCTTCTCAAATACCCTCCCAGGAGCCTGAATAAAGCCTGGCAGAGGTCCACAGCCACCTCACCACCACTATTTCCATCTCTATTATTCATGCCTCGGGACTTGAGACAGAATGAAAAATGGATTTCACGCTTTTCCATGATTTCTAAATAGATGAAAAACATTTCCCTGAGTCCTGCCTTATGTGTCTTCTGTTAGAAAGTCAAAGATGGAGAAAATGAGAGCGGAAGACCCATTTACTGTTATTCCTCACAAGACAAGCAATTGCATCTACAGGAAGTAAACTGATATTGTGTTAAATGCTATTTCTCAGCCCCCTCCCCGCAAAAAAAAGAAAAATAAAATCTGCCCCTCTGTACTCCCCAAATCCCTGTAACTTAAACTGGGCCAAAGCTATCATTCATCCGGCTATTTGGACCACTTGAGTTCTGCTTGAGACTGCAGGGGGTCTTAGGATGAGCCTGTGGAGGGGCTGGGGAGTAGGGAGCAGGTGAGCTCACCTGGCTGGCATCGTCAGCTTTGCCAGCACCCTGATGCCCACCCAGAGTGGGGGTCCTCTCCCCTGCAATCCTCCCCCTTGATGGGTCCCTGTTGAAGGAGCCCCCTTGGACCCTTGCAGGCAAAGTGCAGCTCTTCTCCAAGTGGCTCTTAAGCTGAGCCCCAGGGACACAGCATCAGCTCCCAGGGGGCACCTCCCCTTTCTGGCCTCAGGGGGAGGGGCGTGCACAGCACCCCAACAGTTCTTGCCACAGACACACTCCCCTTCTCCTTCTCCCCCATCCAGGGCGCCATGGCCAATGCTGGCCTCACAGGATGCACCATCTGTCTGGGCAGCTCCTCTGAAGGATCTGGGGATCCTTGGGGTCTGTGTCATCTGGAGTCTTTGGGACCTCATCGGAGGCTCCAAGAGCTCTGTTTTCCTATCTTGTTACATTTACTCATAGGAAAGTGTGGTTCTCTGTCCTGAAGTCACCGGCCACTGTTGGTTACTGTGACGCATCTGAGTGATCTTGGGGTCACTCTCTTGGCACCTCCCATGTATTGTTTTGTACAATTAGAGCCTTTCCAAGTGAGGTCACACTCTCCTGCAGTAAAAGCATGCTGCTTTTGAGTCAGAAACGGCCTGCCAAAGGCTGCTGTCCAAGCAGGGGCTCTGCTCTTCAGCTGCCTCATCTGCTAAATGGTTGGGCTGCAGCCTTCCTCATTCTTTTGGTTTTGGTGAGAACCGAAGCAAAGGCCGCATGGAAAAGCATTTGGTACCACAGATTGAGAACCTGCACAGTCAGGCACCCAGCACGCCATTATCTCATCGACTCATCTTGAAAGCCAGGCCAGGCGAGTATTCTAATGACCGTTTTAAAGTAAGAAAACTGAGGCACCAATGAATTAAAAAAATTTCCAAGATTTACACTCAGATCCATCTAATTCAAGGGAAATGTTTTTCCCACTATCTTTACACTCAGTCAAGACTGGAGAAAGGATTGAGACACCCAGAAGCCACCATTAGGGTCTGTCCTTAAAGATGGTGGTCCCAGCGGCTGTGCATCTTGGAAACAATGAGGACCGTCCTCTCTCCTTCTGTCCCCCAGACCCCGTGGCAATGACCTTCAGGAAGAGAGGAGGGTCAGAGAAGAGGACACAGGCCATCTTTTGCTCACAGGGTCTCTTCACCTAAACCTGCTGCAAAAATATGTAACAGAACCTTAGTGTCAACTGTGAAAACCCATTTGAGAGCTGCATGTGTGAAACCCCCCAAAAATCGCCCCCCCAAAAAATTACAGTTTGTTTTTTTCCTTTTTCATTTATTTCATTCATTCAACAGAAGTCATAAGGACCTCCTTGAATAGGTCTCAGGCAAGAATCCTAAATATATAGGCCAAAGAAGTAAGTAGTAAAGGTTTTGCAGACCCACCACCACACACGTAACAGAAGTCCTGACAGCTGCTCAGTGGTTCCCCTGCAAAGAAGCTTCTGGGTGAAATTCCCTCACCCAAGAAAAATCATTACCATGGACACCAGGGGAGTAATCAGTTCTCAATCTTTAGGATAAGAGAGAAAGTCTCCTATTTATATGGTTTAGAACAATTCTTCTGAAACATAATCATCATAGATTCACATCTACTAATATTTACTAAGTATAATAATTCCAATAATATTAACTAACATTAACAATTATAATAACTAATAATTATAATATTAGCTAGCCATAGCTAATAATTATAACCTTCACTAGTAACTATAACATTTACTGAGCACTGAGTAAGCACTCGACGCCATGCCGGCTGCCCCACACTTATTTCCTAAGTCCTCATGACAAGGCTATGAGATGAGTACTATTCTTATCCTCATTTTACAGCTAAGGAAATTGAGGCGAGGCAAGGTGAAAGAACTTTCCCAAGGTCACACAGTTCCAAGTGGCACCAAAACATTTGCTTAGGGAACCAGAACTAACTTGGCTTTTCCAAGATCCTGGAATGAATGACATCCCTGCACATGGTCCAAGGCCAACTAAATCATGCTCGCAAACTTCAAGAATGTCAGACATCAAAGAAGCCTAAGAAACCCTTAAATATTTTCATTGTCTCCAGAGGGATGCAGAGGGCCACTCGGACCTGGTCTACAGAATATGTGGAGGATTGGCAGGTAAGGGGTATAAGTTTCCAGCAATGAGTGTCAACAGCACATTTAAAGCCCACGAGCATCATTTTCCTCAAAAAAATTATTTTTATGTAAATAATCCCAAAACACGCTCATTCTAGATCAAGTAAAAGTTTCTGAGGTCATCAAGAGCCACAAAAGATTTTGCAGTTTTACATTTAGAATTTTTCCTCATCTTTTTCCATTAAAAGATGCTCGAGAGATCATTAAAGAGTTGCTGATCAGTTGTGCTCAGAAGGGACAATCAGGCTCTTTCTTGTTTTCTTCTCGCCCTCTCTGGAAACCGCCTGAGCTGGTAGCATTCAATAGCTGCTGTTTGGGGCTATCCCCCGGCCAGGCCAGCAGCTCCCTGGGCCGTCATCTCTGGCTGGGTGACTGTTGGAATCCACGCTGTAACCTGAGCTGGTCCGGGACCACGATATAAAAGGAAACAGCCCCCTTTGCTGGTCTCCAGCGTTGAGAATTAAGAAAGCTCTTTTCTCTCCACGCCTCCCTGACTTCTGCTAAAACGCTGGTTGAAATGTCAGTCCCAGATAGGCACAAGTTCAAGTCTAAAATCAAAGCCTGAATCACTTCCAGGAAGAAGGCAGTCTCCGCTACCCCTGTTTCTCAAGGCAGGTCTGTCTTGCCCAGCCTGAAGGCTAGAATGGAGAGGCTGATGGATGATCACGAGCCTGGTCCCAACGAAATTCCACAAAGCAATGCGGTGAGGGTCAGCTTTTAGCACCTATTTTTGGTCCATTGGAATTCCTAGAGCGTTTAAAACTGTGACCTCAGAGATGTTTGCTCTTGTCACTGTGACATCATTTTCCTCAAATAATAGGATGACACATGCGAACTTTACACTTTTGGTACGGTTACATTGCATACACGAGTGATCACACCCAGGAGTCATTTTAGTAATCTAGTTCATCCCCGGCGCCAAATATTGTTACACAAAGTGTCATTTATTTGCAACTCTAGATTAGTCTGTATTACAGAATGACTAGCAGAAACACTCTACGGAAAAAAAAAAAGTCCCTGAATCTCTAATCAATGCAACACAAATCGCATGTTAAAAATTCTGGTATCAAACACGCCCCCTTCCTCGGATCCCCTTTCACACCCAGCTACCCCAGCTCACACATTTTATACACTTCTGCAACACTACTAAAACAATCTCAGAAAGCAAAGGCACACGGGCTTACTGCAGAGCCACGGTTTACTCACACACTCCTCACAAAGAAATTTAAGGCCAGCGCTGGGCCATACGCGCTCCTTCTACTTCCAAGGCTCAGTTATTCAGAAAATAGTGTAGGAAGACAGCCCCACAGACGCCATCAGACACCTACCGCTACGGACCCAGAAGATGTGGCCACAAACACTTTGATAACCATTTTGATAGTCGGAAAGAGGACTCCCCCCAACACACCCCAGTGAGGGAACGCGGCGCTAGACAAATCCTGACAGTGACACGGCCGAGCGAGTGCCAGGTGGGGGCTGGCGGGGGCCCCGGGGCTCCGCTGAGCTCCGCACCTCCCACTGCAAGTTAACCTCTGCCTCTCGGAGGAGCAGCCCAGGCATCTTGGGCTTCCCCCTCCATTGGCCCGAGAATATTTGGGGATGTGTCGGGAAAATATTTGATTGGTTGATAAAAGCAGTCACTGGCCCCTTTCCCTTATCACTTTCAATGCCCCACAGCAGTCCCTAAAAGGCAAGGCTGCGCCGCGCACCAATCGGAGGCCTGGGGGCGAGGCCCGGGGGCAAGGGAGGTGGGGCCCTGGGAGCCGAAGAGCGGTGGAGGAGGGCGGGAGGGAGGAGCTGGGACAGCCAAGAAACACCAGCTCGGTCTGGTCCGGAGGAGCCTGTGTTTAGGGGGCTTTTAGTATCGGAAGAGCCACAGCGGCCTTTAAAAAAATAAACAGCTTCTTTAAAATTTTGTGGCAGATTAAAAAAGCACTTCAGTGAACTGTCACCCAATAGATTCCTTTCTGAGTGGCCTGGTTCCCGTTTTCTCCCTTTACCACCTGTTTCTCCTAAAGAACAGGAGGTGACGGGCCTTGGACCGTGGAAGGTTTCTCTGACATCCCAGAGGAGGCAGGGAGAGGGGGCTGGCTCGTGGGTACCGAGGACTTGAACAAGCAAATTGTCCTCACTCTTTTAGAGACGTTGGGGAAAAAATTAACGGTCTGTTTGTAACAGGCTCACTCTGTCTTATTTATATAGATAATCTGAATTGTGTTAAAAGTTAGAGGAATTCAAAATCCAGTAAGAAGCCCAAATGCTGGCCGCCCGACTCATCTGATGGCTTTCGGAATCAAGATCAAGGGCAGTGAGGGGCAAAGGAACCCCAGGGATATTTAGTCCTCTTAGATAACTGAGTCTCTCTAATATTTTTTAATCCCCAGCTACTCTTGGAGGAGGTGGCACTGCATCCGCCCCTTCACCAGAGTCCCAGAGGCCTGGAGGTCTGCTCCCCTCCCGGTCAGGCAGATGTCTGCAATGAGAAAGGACACCTTGTCCCTGGACTATAGCTCAAAGTCACTTACAGTAGTCCCTCCTTTATCTGGGGGGGGATATATTCAAGACCCCCAGTGGATGCCTGAAAAAGTGTGGACAGTACTGAACCCTATATATACTGTTTTTTCGTATACATACATACCTGTGATAAAGTTTAATTTATAAATTAGGCACAAGAAGGGATTAATAACAATAATCATAAAATAGAACAATTGTAACAATATACTGTAACAAAAGTTACAGTAGATCTTAGCAACCTTAGCATACGATTTTTTTTCTTTCAAGTTGAGAACTTACACCTTTTCACTTAAAGGAAGCACTTTAGGGCTTCTCTTTGGCATATCTGAATTGCCAGCATCACGACTCTTGTGCTTTGGGGCCATTATTAAAGAAAATAAGGGTTACTTGGACACAAGCACTGAGATACCACCACAGTCGATCTGATAACAGAAGCTTACTAAGTAACTAACGGGTGAGTAGCTTGTACAACGTGGATCCGCTGGACAAAGGGAGGATTCACGTCCCAGGCAGACGGAGCAGGATGGTGCGAGATCTCATCACGCTACTCAGAACAGTGCAATATTTAAAACTTATGAATTGTTTATTTCTGGAATTTTCCATTTAATATTTTCAGACTGTGGTTGATCGCGGGTAACTGAAACCACAGAAAGCGACACCGGGATAAGGGGGAACCAACCCACATCGGGAGGAATGACTGAGAAGACGCCGCCACAGTTCAACTCTAGCCTCAACGTGCAGTTTACTCCCAAACTTGGGGCCTTGGAGAGAAGGATTATTGGTTCCCCAATTTTAAATCACTAGTATCATAAATTTTATTTTAAAACCCACCAAATATTATGTCATTTTTTCTTCTTTTCTATATTTTCAAAATTGCTACAGTGAGTATATACTTTTTGTCATACAAAATACTGCTTTTCAACACCTTAATGTCTACCACCTGAGCATGCTATTTTCCTCCAAATATTATTTAAGAAAGTAATAAGCTAACTCTCGCTGAAAGATCTTTTAATTTACTACAGTGACACCAAGGACCTTCAAGATAATTAATGGGGATACCAAGCATTCCAAATGAGTCTTAAAATAATGCTCAATAAATCTCTGACTTAGAAAATTCACTTCAAACATGATATCGTCTACACAGAAATCGAAATATAATGATGTACACCTGAGACTTACATAATGTTATAAACCAATGTAACCTCCATAAAAATTAAATTTTAAAAAAGAAGAATATTCACTTCAGAAATGAACTGTATAATCTAGTGAAGATTCAGAAGGCTGATCATTTCATATCTCTGGTCCTTGTTGTTTCAGTCAAGTAACAATAGTTTTAGATTTGACCTAATTTTTTTAACAGAATTAAGTTTTCCTTTTCTCAGCTTTATTGAGGCATAATTAACAAAGGAAACTGTAAGATGTTTAAAGTGTACATCGTGATGACTTGACGTGAGCATACATTGTGAAAGGATGATTTGACCTAATTTTATTTCAGATAAGAGTCTGAAATATTGGCTCCAGACTTCACAGAGATCCTCAGATGATCTTACGATAAATGATACTAGATGCTATGTTTTGGTTCACATAACTTTATGGGTAATCTAAAATGAGAAATAAAAGCATATTTTTACTATGTAGAATGACAGTGGTGACCATCATAGTAACTGTAATGAGCTGAATAGCATCCCCCAAAAATTCATGTTCACCCTAAACCTCAGAACATGACCTTATTTGGAAGCAGGGTTTTTGCAGATGAAATCAGTAGAGGATCTTGAGATGAACCCATCCTGGATTCCCCTAAATCCAATAACTGATGTCCTTCTAAGAAGAGGAGAAGACACACAGAGAGACAAGAGAAAAACACCATGTGAAGACAGAGGCAGAGACTGGAGAGATGCTGCCACAAGCCAAGGAAGCCTGGAGCCACCAGGAGCTGGAAGAGGGAAGGAGGGATTCTCCCAGAGGCCTTCAGAGGGAGCATGGCCCTGCCAACACCTTGATTTCAGACTTCTAGCCTCCAGAACTACGTGAGAACACATTTCTGTTGTTTTAACCCCTAGGTCTGCGGTAATTTGTCACAGCAGCCCTAGGACACTAACACAGAGAAATAAAGGCATATATTAATATGTAGCATGATGGAGGTGACCAGCATAACTACTAAAAGGCAGTTCTTCTACTTTGTACACCAAGGACCTCTCCCCCTTCCAGAACACACAGATGGAAAAGAAGCACCCCACTGAAAGGCAGAAACAAAGGCTAGAGACAGGGAAAAGCTAGCAAAAAACAGAGAGAGACTATTCAGATGGGAAAGGAAGTTCTGAGGAACCTCCATCTTTCAGGTTCCTCCAGTCCTGAAGACCAGGGTTGGGACGTTCCCGTAATAATACACTGCCACTTTTGTTACTGTTCTAGGAGTACCACCAGCCAGGAGGCAGCCATCTTTCCATGAATGTTAAGTCTAGGGTGACACGTGTCTAATGCATGTCTGCCTGGAGATGCTGCCCAGCTCATCACTGAAAAAACCACCACCACCCATCTTATAGGAATAACTCACCACCTAAGGTTGTAGAAACACACAACCCACTAGAATTGAGAGTGCGTACTCTAACAGCACGTGGAAGAAGGGGTGGTGATGTGAGGAGAAAGCCTTGCCCCCTACCCACCCCTACAACATGAGAATTAAACAGAGTCTGCTTGGACATGCCCACCGCCCCTATTATGTAAAAACCAAATGCAAAAATCATAAAGGGAAAATGTGATAAATTTGACTCTACAAAAATATCAAAATACACTGTAAACAAAACTAAAAGGTAATTGACAAACTGGAGGAAATATATGCAACATACACCACAGAGGAGTTTTCATATACCACAGGCCTGAGTCTCACAGGACATCAAAAGTTCTAGCAAATCAGTTTTTACAAAGATGAACACCAAGTGAAAATACCGGCAAAAGGCAAGAAAAGGCAAATCACAAAGTACACATGGTCACTAAAAATATTTAAAAATATGAAAAATGTCTATCCCTCCTAGTAATCAAGGAAGTGAACAAAATCAAAGATGTCAATTTTTGACAATAAAACAAGCAAATATTCTAAAAGGAAATAAGATTATCCCCAATGTCGGTTAAGGATTGGAGACGCGCGTGGCAGGCACACTTTCCTATGTCTTCAGAAAGCGTCTAAATGGGCACATCCTTTGACCCTGTAACTTCACATGTAGAAATTTACCCTAAGGAAACAGTCAGCGGGGATCTCAGATTCATCTACAAGGATACAAGGCATTCATACAACGGGGTGAGGAGGAGGCGAGGAGGAAGAAGGGGAGGAAGAAAAGAAATAATATAAATGTTAGTTATGCCTTGCAGTCAATAAAAGTTCCTCTGCAATCATTAAAAATTTAGAATTTCATCACCTAGGTGATTTTTTGCTTTCTCTTGGTACTTTCTTGTACATTCAAAATTCTCTACACCAAACACGCATTGCTGTGCGATCAGATTTTCTTATACCATCTTACATTAAAGAAATCCATCTTTATAAAGAGAGGTTAACAGGTGCGCTTTGCTCTCGATCCGTTCCAGGCAGGGACGAGGCGTCTACATCTGCCCGCCTGGGTCCACCCCCTTCCCAGGAAACCCGACGTTTACACCTGCCCGCCTGGGTCCACCCCCTTCCCAGGGAACCCGACGTTTACACCTGCCCGCCTGGGTCCACCCCCTTCCCAGGGAACCTGGTGTCTACACCTGCCCGCCTGGGTGCACCCCCTTCCCAGGGAACCTGGTGTCTACACCTGCCCGCCTGGGTGCACCCCCTTCCCAGGGAACCTGGTGTCTACACCTGCCCGCCTGAGTCCACCCCCTTCCCGGGGCAGCAGGCGTCTACACCCGTCGGCCTAGCAGCCTACTCGGGGCGCTCTTCTCTCGGTGCACGCCCCTCGCAAGCAGGGAACTAAACATGCACCCTGCACTCGGATTCAACACCCGGCGCGCGGGCAAGAGCGACCAGCAGACGCAGGAACAGTAGCGGGGCCGCCTCGTTCTCCACCAGCGCGGCGGGGTGCAGGCGGGGTCGGGGCGCAGAGGAGGGGCGTTGGGAGACTCGCCTTCGGACGTCTACCCACTCAGCTCGCTCCGCCCCCGCGAAAGAGAAAGGCTCAGGCCGACTCACTTCCCGGCCCTAGACGCCGGGCCACGGGCTGCCGACTCATGGCCCCGAGTGCGCATGCGCGCGGCCCGCCGGTCCCAGGAGGCTCTGCGCAAAGGGTTTCCAGGGCGACGCGTCCTAGCCGGAGAGCGCGGGTTGGCGCTGCCCGGGAGCCGCGCAGAGCAGGTAACGGCCCCGCCGCCGCCGCCGCCGCCCGAGGTCCCGGCCCAGCCTCAGCCGGAGCCTCCTGCGAAACGTCCGGGGCCTTCCGGTGTCGCCCGGTCGCTCGGCCCTGGCGCCTGCCCAGCTCGGGCTTCGGTGCCTCGCTCTCCCTCGAGTTGGTAACGTAGCCGGGTGGTCCGGCCGCCTCCTCCTGCAAGGCGCGGCCTGGGGAAGAGCCACCGGCGCCCTTCCGCTGCCCGGAAGGTGGGACTGCGCCGCGCAGCTCGCGGGCGGCCTCGGGACCCGCCGGCACCCCCAGTGGTCTGCCACGGCCCGTGGAAGGGGCCAGGCCCTCGGGCAGCCCCCCGGTCGCCCCCCGCTTCCCCCACCCCTGTCACACGGGCCCGGATCTCTCCCCTCCCAACACGTGCAGGCTTCAACCGCTCTCTTTCTTTTACATGTGAATCGTATACCTTCACTTGTGCATCTACCTACCTGCTTTTGCTTTGTTTTTCCCTTCCAACCTTAGCGCATTTTCCCCATCCCCATCCCCGCGGAGATCTGAATCCTTTGAAATGCCTGCTCCGTGTTTGCCCCTCACCCGCTCAGCCTTGGAGTTCCTTGTCCACAATTTCCCCTCAGTGCCACACGTGTGCCAACAGGTGACTTTCTTCAGACCAGTCTTTCACTGCTGGACATGATCTTGAACCTTTTTTCTATCCACATTCACTCCCTAGATGAATTGATCCAGTCTCCTAGGCTCAAAACCCATTGAATGCCAATGAACCCCAAATGTATATTTCCAGCCCTGACCCTCCCCTGAACTTCAGACCCGTGTGCTCAGCCGCCCGCCCACATCTCTTCTTAGCTATCTAAGGCATCTCCAGAGCAGCAGGTCTTCAACAGCTCCTAACATTCCCCCAGACCTGCTCCTCCCACGCTTTTACCCTCTCAGGTTACTGGAAACCATTCTCCCCGTTGTCCAGGCCTTAGTGTCCTCCTTGACTCCTGTTTTCCTCCCTCCCCACATTCAGTCTGTCAACACACCCTTCAAAACATACCCAGAATAGATACACAATCCTACCATCTCTCCCAACCCCCGCTATCGCCACCCTGGTCCAGGCCACCATCATCTGGTGCCTGGATTATTTCAGCAGCCTCCTAATTGGTCAGTCTCCCTGCTTATGCCCTACCCACTGCCTTGAGTATAGATGCTCTAATGCTGTTTTGTCTTTCTCTGCTATTTCAAGAGGATACGTTTTTTAAAGAGGTATGAATTTTATAGTTCCCATAGATAAAAATACAGTATTTTTAGTCTGTATTTTGAGAATTGCAACTTTTAAACCAGGTAGACAAAGCTACCTAAGCACCTTCCTGTTAACAAGCTAACACTGACTGTAGAGAAGAATAAAAGAATCCAGAGCCGCCTTCCGAGTGAGAAAAAGACGTCATGTGGGAATTTAGGCTGTTTGTTCCCCAGTCTTTCTTTTTTGGTTTTTTAGAGAGGCACCAAAAGAGGCAAGTTGAGATGGAGACAGATGGTCATCCCTGTGCTGATCACTTTGCTAGTAAGTACCTGGGGGCTGATACTCAGTCAGGCGCTCACGGAGTCGGGCAGCGGTTGACATGACAGGTCCCTGGCTCAGGGAGCTAATGGCCCCACACTTCTGTACCCTTGCCAATCTCAAACCCCCAGCCCCCTGTTTTTTCTCTTTTTCCATCGAATGAAACCCCAATTGACAAAAGTAACCCCGTAGGATTGCCACGACTAGCAGAGGGTCTACAGGATGGGGCAGGTCGTACACCTCCACTTTCCTCAAATTTGACTCCCACCTCCCCCTCATGCTCTCACCTCATAAGGAACTTACAGCTGTCCGATGGGAACGCCTCACTCTCCAGCCACCACGACCGCAAGTCTTACCTACGTCTGTACCGTCTTACCTTCCTTCCTCCTGTCCAAGGCCACCCCTCCCCTCCTGCTTGTCCAAAACCCTTTGCTGTTGCTGCTAGTTATCTGTTCTCTTCCCTGTATAACCACCTGTTCCATCTCAGCTGGCTCTTTCCCTTGGCTTTTAAACATGCTCAAGTCTCCCATCACAAAAGAAAGAGAAAAAAAATCCTCCTCGACCCCCCCATTCCCCTTCATTTTCCAGTTATTGCCCAATCTCTCATCCCCTTTGACAGGCAAGCTTCTTTAAAGAATCACCACGTCCAATGCATCCGTTCCTTGTGTCTCCTTCCTCAGCCCACTCCAGTCTGCCTTCCACCCTCTTCTCTATACTAAAGTGAAAACCGCTAATCGGACGCTTCCAGGCCTCATCTTGCTCAGCCTCTCAGCAGCGTGTAAACCAGACACTGCTGCTCCCATCTCGCTCTTGAAACGCTGTCTTCCCTTGGCTTCTGCGCCCCCACCGACCCCCAGCCTTCTGCTTTTCCTTCTACCATCGGGCTCGCTCTCCTCCCCTCGGCTCCTTACTGTTGCAGTTCCTCAAAGCTCAGTGTCTGCTCTCGTTGTGTTTTCTCCCTACACCCCCTGTATTCTGACATTCGGCACAAATCCATGCCACCATCTCTGTGTTCTTGACTCCCAGCTTGATCTCTCCGGCTTGGCCTCCTTTTCTGAGCTAGACCCACGCGTCCAGCTAGCTGCATGGCATTGCCTCTTCACACCGCTCTGACACCTCCAAGTCAACCCACACAGGACCAGTCTCCCAGCACCCCACACAACTGGGACCTCTGCCACTGGAAACCAGGGTTCCTCCTTGACCTTTCCCCTCACCCCGGCGCCCAGGAGATCCCCAGGCCCTGATGACGCTGCCTCCTGGGCATCTTTCACATCTCTTCATCGTCACTGGCACCTTAGTTCGAGCTGTCGCCTGCCTTCCTCCAGCCTTCTGCAGTCCACTGTCTGGCTCTTGTCTGCCTGTTCTCTGCCCTGCAGCCAGGGTAACCTCGTCAGATGGCAGAGCTGATTGTGCCCTCCCCGCCCCATCCTCCCTCTTTGGCTGACTGCTAGCTTCCCATTGCTCTTGGATTAATCACCCAGATCGTAAGCATTCCCTCCCTGACCCTGCACCTACTCACCCCACTGCCTCTAGATTCCCGTCTGGAACCCGTGGCCCTTCTCACTGGGCCCAGCCAGACAGGCCTCCTCTGCCCGCCCGGCCTTAGCACTGTCTACTCTCCCTGTCCACAGTGCTCTCCCACCCTCCATCCCTCTTTGCCTACTTGGTTCCCACAGACCCTTCATATCTCAACGCAGGCGACACTTCTGTAGGAGAACCTAACCGGTCTCTGTCTCGGTCAGGTGTCCTTGTCACATGTCCTCACAGAGTCGTATCCCTTTCCTTTAAAACACCTGGAACAGCCATAATTGTGACTGTTTTATTACTGACATATAATATCCATGAAAACAGAAACATTTCTGTTTGTGTTCGTTACGTCCCCCACACCTCACACAGCTCCTGGCCCGTGGTAAGTGCTCAAATATGTGTTGAAAGAATGAAGGACATGAATATTCTAACGTGTAAGATATGTCAAGTGTGGGGTATTTTAGTACAGTTTTATTAAAATAGAATGAAAATTCTAGTAAAAAATAATTAGGTCAACACCGAAAGTTAAAAAGAAATCTGGCAGTGGCCAGGATCGGTGCGTAAAACTACCAATCAATTACTATAGTTCCAAAAAAAAAAAAAAAAAAAAGAAATCTGGCAGTGGCCAGGAGCGGGGCGTAAAACTACCCTTCTGTAAATGTAGCACCAGGACTCCCCACACGGTACGTTGCATTTGCCACCACTTGGTGGGAGCAGAGAGGCACAGCTTCTCATCCTGAAGGCGCGTCTATGGGATGCTCAACCTGATGGTGAATTGAAGCTTTTTGTCAAAAATAAATATAATATATAAAATTGTTCAATGACCAAAACCTACATAAGTTGTCTATAACCATCTAAACTTTGAACGTGGGGCACTTCCATGTTAGCAAATAAAGCTTGAAATTTCTGACATAGATAGGTATATTTAATTTATGGATTTTCACGCAGGACTGGTTCTTAGAAGTCATTGAGAACGAGCCGCTAGTTTCGTACGTTAAACAACTAAGACCAGCAGCCAGTTGTGCTAGCAGAGCTGGCACTGTAATCAGATGTCTTGCTACACAAACCGTTTTTTCTTCTATAGTATATCCCCTCTCTTCTTAATCACTGTTAGTTCTTAATCTTCCCATCTTCAATATTAGTGACCACATTTCTGAAGCAAAAAATTGGGACACAGAATCTTAAAAGTGGGTGCAGTGTTTGAAATAGCGTTTTTGAGAGCCCTAAGTGATATGACCATCTTACCTATATAATACTATTTTTATAAGCTAAGGGGGGAGCTTCTCTGTTCATGTAACTTTCTGCTTAACTTTGTGTCAAAGAGTTTGTGTTAAAGGGTTCAGGCCTTTCGTTCTATAGGAAAACTCTCTACCTGGGTCCAGCTGATGTTTCTTTCTGACCCAACTCAGGCCGTGCTTCTGACAGGAAGACCAGAGAAATGACTCTGTGCTCTCCTCAGGCACAGGGAGGCACATGAAGTCCCCCTGTCCCATCACTAGTGATGAACCTTGAGGACCTGGCCAGGTTTCCCCACAAAGTCACCATCTTTCCCTTTGTATTTGATTAGTGTTACGCCAAATCCTGTCCCTTGTCAAACTTATATCCACTGGCCTTTAGTATCCATTGACGACTCCTGCCTGTTTCAACTACCTCTGTGCACTTGCCAAATACTCATTATCTGTTTCCACCCTCCCTTGTACATTTATTAGTTGTCATTCATCCATAAGGAAGAGCGCTCTCTTCCTTTTGTGTTTATTTATTCATTCATTTAAATCAGTATGGACTCGTTGATTCCTATTTTATTTAATAGGTTGTAATCCTATATCCTCCTTACTTATTTTGGTGCTCAGATTGTCCTAGATTTGACCAGTAAGAACTTCTTCATGCTGGCTTCTGCGTCCTTTTGCACCTACCAGCCTTGTCTGGTACTTTGCCTGCCCCAGGCCTGGAATCATCCATTTCTCCAAGGAATCCTGATTCCTTGTAGTAGAACAGGTATTTAGTGGAGATGGGGCTCGGTGTGCTTGTCATTACTGGGCCCTCTCAGAGAGCAGGGTTTGGAAAACTACGCACATAGATATGCATGTTCACACACAGATAGATCTATGACTATTTCTATAGCCTCGTGTATGTGTACATATCTGTTTTTTCACCCAGTATTTCCTGTTTTAATCCAACCCCTCAGGGTTCTTCTAGCCTTCCCCCTTTCTGTGTAAGTAAAAACCCTTCCAGGCAGAAAGAAACTTAGCTCCCATGAGTCTAAATATCTTTGCTTATTTCCTCAATTAACTTATTTGCTCTGTCTAATTAATTTCCTGACCTTGCCAGCTACCTGTCACCTCTTGTCACCGCCTTCCCCTCCCCACGCCGGCTCCCCCCCACCCTGCTTTCTCAGGCTCCAGGCGTGCCTCCACCGTTGCCTCTGCACAAGGGCCAGCCTTCTGGCTTCCGTTAAACCTCCATCCTGAAAGCTGACGAGCGTCTGCCGTGTTCTCCAGCTAGTTTTTCCAAAGCAAACAATCCCACCAGCTCCCACAGCTGGTCATCTTTTCCCAGGTATAGGCCAGACAAGGTAAGGCAAGATGGTTTCTGGGAGTATCAAGTTACTTCTGCAAAGCGTTTGAACTCCCCCTCTTCTTTGACTTCTTGAAATTTATAATAGTGCGTTTCATTTACATTCTAATAGCCTGCTTTTAGTCTCATTTTGATTCCTGGTGTTTTTCAAAATAATCTGTATTAGTTTCCTATTGCTACTGTAACAAATACTACAAACTCAATGGCTTAAAATAATAGAAATTTATTCTCTTACAGTTCTGGAGACCAGAAGTCTGAAATGAGTCTCATGAGACCAAAATTTAAGAGTCCGCCAAGTCTATCCATCCATTCCCTTGCCTTTTCCAGCTTCTAGAATTGCCTGTATTTGGCCTGTGACCCCTTCCTCCATCTTCAAAGCCAGCAGCAAAGCCTCTGTCTCTGACTCTACTTCCCTTATCGCACTGCCCTGTTCTGACTCCTCCTGTGTCCCTCTCATAAGGCCCTCGTGCTTACATCAGGCCCACGTGGGTGATACAGGGTAAGTCAGGATAATCTCCCCAGCTCAAGATCCTTCAGTGGATCACTCTGCAGAGTCCCGTCTGCTGTCTAAAGCAGCAGGTCCTGTCCCCAGGTTCTGCGGGTCAGGATGCAGACATCCTTGGAGCGGGGAGCATTATTCAGCCTACCGCAGGAGCAAATGCAAGGCTTACATCTTAAAAATGGGACTTTAACTCCTTTCATTATGGTGGGTGCTGAGCAACATGTAGACATTGATAAGAAAATGAACCCATCTTGGAGAGCTTTACATGTCCTCACAAACAGAAAGACACTTCATTCTTTCATTTGTTAAGCAACTGTGCAGTACTAGTATTATTACTAATCATCAACACAATAACAATGTTTCATCCAATTCTTTAATTTTTGCCATTCTGATAGGTGAAACTGGAATCTAATTGTTTTAATATGCATTTCATTAATTAAGAGCAAGTTCGAACATCTTTTTGTGTCTTTCTTGTTTGTCTGTGTTTCTGTAATGTGCTTGTTCTGTAACGTGTTCATATCCTTTGCCCGTATTGCTAATGGATTATTATCAAAACTAGAGTGAATCCTTAAAATGTAAATCTTAAAAACAAATCTTAAAAGAAAATATGGAGTATGGCAAGAAATAAAGCTCAGGATTCACTCTTGTTTTGATTTCCAGACAGATGTATAGCCCATCCTCCTTCTATCCCTCATTGAATAGTCCACTTATCTCCACCTTCGTCGTATAGTCAGTTTCCATATGTATTCGTTTCTGTTCCTGAACTCTGTATTTCATTATATTTCTCTGTCCATTCAAGCACCGGTATCAGGCTGTTTTAATAACTATAGCTTTATATCTCAATATCTGATAAAGGTAGTTCCTTCTTATCATTCTTTTTCAAAATCCTTTGTATTTTCCCATATTTATTTTTCTGTATGAATTTAGTATCATTTTTATCAAATTTCCAAAAAGATTACTCTTGGTAATTTATTAGGAATACTTTGATCATGTAGATTACATTAGGGAGAATTTACATCTTTATCATATTGGTGCTTTATTATATAAGAACACAATGTGTTTTTCCAGTTACATAAGTTTTCTTTTATTTCATTCAACAGTTTTAAAGTTTTTTTCATATTATTTGATTAAACCTGCATGAGATGTTTTAGATTTTTTGGCTGATGTAGGTGGGACATTTTCGTCTATTTTCTAAGTCATTTTAATTTGTGTATAGAAAAGATTGATTTTTATATACATTTAGTAACCTATAGTTTTACTGAATTCTCTTTATTTTATAATGTTTTATAGGGCTTTCTAAGTCTGTAATCATGTCATCTGCATATAATAAATAATTTGCCTTTCCTTTTCCAATAGCTACACCTCTTCTTTCTTTCTCACGTCTAATGTCATTGGCCAGTACCTCCAGAACAATATTAACAAAAGTGATAGTAGGCATCCTCATCTTAATCCTTACAGCCGTGTAAGCTAATGTTTTACTGTTAAGCATGAGGATAGCTTTTATTTTGAGATACATGTTTATTTATCGTATTGGGAAAGCATTCATTTAGGGCATTTCGAGTCAGGTCAGCAGCAGTGAGAAGTTTGTCAGGAGTAATGGAAATGGAGACAGGCAGTAAGGAAGCACAGAGGTGCCATGCGTGTTAGCTTATTAAATCAATGTTTATTGAGCACTCATTACTTCCCAGGAACTCTTCTAGGCACTTGGAATAATACAGAAGTAGACAAAACGGTCAAAACTACTGCCGTCATGAAGCATGCGATTTTAGTGGGGAAGTCAGGCAACAAGTAAACCAAATAGGTAAAATACGTATTGTGTTAGATAATAGTATGCACTAAGGGGAAAAATTAAGGGGGAAGGGGAATACAGAGGGTTGAGAATGAACAAGAAAAGAGGGAAAACTCGTATGTCAAGCCGTTGTTTCCCAGGACTGGTTAAGAATACTGTTACCTACCCACACAATAATTCGGGTTTGGAAACATAGTTGTGATCATCTGAAAACTAAATCGTCCCTATGAATTAATTATAACTTCACTACAGAGTATTTACCTTTAAGAATTCGGATTTTCTGGTGGTAATAATAGCAAAGAACCTGATAATTTGTGAGACTGATTGTTGAGCCAGAAGGACAAATTTCAGTATATAATAGAAAGTCTGTCAATATCAGTGCTTCTGAAGTAAGAAACAGGGGCCAGCCCCGAGGCATAGTGGTTAAGTTTGGCACACTCCACCTTGGGGGCTCCGATTCGCAGGTTTGGATCCTAGGCACGGACGTACACCACTCGTCAGCCATGCTGTGGTGGTGACCCACATACAAAACAGAGGAAGACTGGTAACAGATGTTAGCTCAGGGTGAATCTTCCTCAGCAAAAAATTAAAAATAAAATAAGATGCAGTGCCCACCAGCAGTACCAGGAGGGTCTTCCTTTTGTTACTTTTTGTTGTTTACAGGGAAGTAACACATAATTCAGAAACTTTCATTATTCGTGTTCAACTTTGCACTGGAAAGAAAGAACAGGCAGGTTCACGTGATCTTTTCTTCTGCCCTGAAAATTCTGAGAGGCATTGCTCTGTTGTGGTTTCTTCAAATCTTATTTCAGCAGGACTGCTTGATAACTACAACCAAGAATTTCCCAGTCAACTGCCAATTGCTGATTCACTTTGATAGAGAAAAAGCCTTAGTGTGTGAAGTATACAGCAATCCATATGCAAATTAATATATATTAATTAATACCAGTTCAAAACTTTTAATTCTTTTTTTTTAAAGATTGGCACCTGAGCTGACATCTGTTGCCAACCTTCTTTTTTCTTCTTCTTCTTCTTCTTCTTCTTCTCCTCCCCAAAGCCCCCCAGTACATAGTTGTATATTCTAGTTGTGAGTGCCTCTGGCTCTGCTATGTGGGACGCCGCCTCAGCATGGCTTGATGAACAGTGCCATGTCCACACCCAGGATCCAAAGCAGCGAAACCCCAGGCCACTGAAAGAGAGCGTGTGAACTTAACCACTCGGCCATGGGGCCAGCCCCCTAATTTATTCTTATTATAAATGTTTATTTGTGCAATCTTAACATTTTCCTTTTGTAATATCATTCTAGGTTTTTTGAAATATATTCTTTCCATAAAAAGAGACCAAAACATGTCAAAAAATACTACCCTGGAAACCTCATAAATACTATAGTGTGAAGAACCCTCCACTCAGAACATACTGTTGGTCCTCATACATCTCAGGAACAGGAACATTTGATAAAGAACGGCAGGTATGCGTTACTTCATTTTAAAACGTTTTAGCATACGTTTATTCTTTCTGCCTTGTTGCAAAACCAGAATTGACAACAACTACACAAAAGTGTAGTATTCAGATGATTCAGATGCACATCTTGATCTTGAACATTCTTATTTCTACTTCTATAATTAAACGAACACAATGTAGAAATTTGTTGTTCTGATAGACAGTCATCCCTTTTCACCATGGTACCTTCCAGAAAAACGTATCTTCAGCTGGATCACGTGTTTCCATTGGAACGGTATTTTTAATTGTAAGGTTCTCTTCCTGAGTCATAACAGCAAAGAAACTGCTGTAAACCCTGTAATGATAGAAACAGTGAAATTATGGTTCAAGTGCCCAAAAAAGACACTGTTTTAGTGTAAACACTGATTGTTCAAAATATAAATGCTGCCAAAATCTGAACAATACACTACCATAAATTTGGTATATCAAAAACTAGTGTGCCAACTGTATAGTAAGCATTAATTCCATAATTACTACCTTTGCTTATTTTCAAATCCTTGAAGGTGGAAGTTTGCCTTCTCCTTAACCCCAGTGCCTGGTAGACACTAAATAAATGTTCTTTGGCTGAACATTATAATTAGTTAATTATTCAATTAGTTAAGAAGAACATTAGGCTGTTCGCCTAAGACCTAGATTTCCCAATAATGCGCCACATAATAAGAAATCCATAAACGTGGAGCCTGCGTGCATTTTTTTTATTGGTAACAAGGTGTAGCCTATTTATATTAATACAAAAACACTCTAAAACAATTAATCACTCAGAAGCGTAAACAGAGTCCTGATACCACTCATCACTCAATCTTAACGGATCAGTGAGGAAACTGGTATTTAACAGGCTGAGTAGTCCAGGGAGCTGCTTGAGAGACGCGTCCAGGGTGCATCTCATTGCTGACTGGTAACAGCCAGAAATCAGACTTAGTTTTTGCTGATGATGTCTCTCAGACTCAGTTTCATGAAAAGGAATGGAATTCTCACAGGTGAACCCAAACAGACCCACATTCAGGTCTTATAGTTAGAAATTTTAGAACAGGTCTGGGGTCCTGGGAATTCCAGAATTCTAAGAATGTTCTGTCTCTTGGGTGAATGTGGTTTATCTTACGCTCAAGTAATTCTTTTGGAAACTGAACCACCGTGAGAAGATACATCTGAGTGTGTTATCTATGCCTGTGTGACAAATCACCCCAGCATTTAATGGCTTAGTGGTTGGCCACCACTCCAAAAAACTACTTTGATAAGATCATGATTTGATTAAAATTAATAGATTAGAGATAGAGAAAATATGACACTTTATACATTTTTTTCAAGATGAAGTAAATAAACATTAGAGGAGAGGGGGCGGAGCAAAATGGCGGGGTGAGCTGACCCGGGATTCTCTCCCCTCCAAAATACAACAAAAGATTGGAAGAACTGAATTTCAGAGAATAAACATAATGCCAGCTCGTTAGAGACCTACAATACCAAGAAGGCGGAGATCATAAACCTTGCTCACACCCTTGGAGGCACTGGAACGGTAGGAGAGAACATCGCTCCCTCCCCTAGAGTCTGCGATCGCTGTGGCGCGGGTCAGGAAGGAGCGGGGGAGGGGCTGCGTGACCGGGGGATCATCCAGGACTCCTGCCGCTGATTCAGTGGAGACCCGCTGATGGGAGGAAAGCTTCTGTCCACGGGGACCCCATAAATCAAGGGCCTTGGGAGACCAGAGAACAGAACTGATCTGAACCCAGGCGCGTGTAACAGCCCCTCCCCCCCAGCAAAGCCAGTGGGCGCAGCCATCTTGCCCCGAAGGCGGAGAGCTAACACGCCGCTCTCGACCCCCATCTAGTGGCGACAGGCTGTAACTGCAACTGAATTCTACCACCATGAGAAAAAACCGCTCCTCTACCATCCAGCAATTTATAAAAGCCCCAGACCAGAAGGAAAACAATAAAAGCACAGAATTAAGTCCTGAGGACTTGGAATTAGGTAAACTAAGTGATAGTGAATTCAGAGCAGCTATAATCAAAAAGCTCAGTGAGGTAGAGAGAAAGATAGAGAAACAAGCTGAGTTCTGGAGTTACTTCACAAAAGAGATTGAAATCATAAAGAAGAATCAAACAGAATTACTTGAGATGAAAACCACAATGGACCAGATAAAACAGAATACGGATTCCCTGAATGCCCGTGTAGACAACCTAGAGGAGCAAATCAGCATAATCGAGGACAGACAGGCTGAATGGCGCCAGACAGAGGAAGAAAGAGAACTAAGAATTTAAAAAAATGAGGAAAATCTCCTAGAGATAATGGATTCAATGAGGAGTAAGAACATAAGGATCATAGGAATTCCCGAGAATATGGAAAAGGAAAATGGAGCAGAAAGTGTGCTTAATGAAATTATTGAAGAGAACTTCCCAAATCTAGGGATCAACGGAGAAGTGTGTGTAGAGGAGGGTTTTAGATCTCCTAGATTTGTCAATGTAAAAAGACCCACCGCACGGCACATAATAGTAAAGTTGGCAAATAGGAATGATAAGGAAAGAATACTCAGGGAAGTAAGGAAAAAAAGAGAATAACCTATAAAGGAGCCCCTATCAGACTGTCAGCGGATTTCTCTACAGAAGCCCTACAAGCTAGGAGAGAATGGAGTGATATATTCAAAGCTTTAAAGGATAAAAACCTTCAGCCAAGAATACTCTATCCAGCAAGAATTTCCTTCAGATATGAGGGAGAAATTAAATCTTTTCCAGACAAACAAAAGTTAAGGGAATTTGTAACTAAAAACCCTCCATTACAAGAAATCCTCAAGAAGGCTCTCATACTTGAAAAAATAAAAAAGGGAGAAAGGGGACACAACCCACAGACTAGGGAGACCAATGAATAGAACCAGAACAGGATAGCAAATATTCAATTATAGCATTAGGGTAAAGGTAAGGAAACTACCAAAACAAGGACGATCTTAGCACTCTAACTACAAATGAATAAGACGAGTTGGAATAAAAAATGAAAATAATTACTTAGGAGGGGAAGAGCAAAGGGTCTAAATCAGTATTGGTCAAGTAGGTAAGAGACCACCAGAGAATAGACTATATTATACACGAGATTCTAAATACAAACTTCAAGGTAGACACTAAAATAAAGTACAGAACAGAGTCACAAATCATAAATCAGGAAAAATCTAAGAAACCCAGCATAAGAAATTGCAGTATTAAATGGATAGTCTAAAGCACACAGGAAAAGAAACACAGGAAAACAAGATAATGAGCAACAGATTAACAGCATTAAGTCCACATGCATCAATAATCACTCTCAATGTGAACGGATTGAACTCTCCAATAAAAAGACACAGAGTGGCAAAATGGATTAAAGAACACAATCCAACAATTTGTTGCCTCCAGGAAACACACCTCAGCCCCAAGGACAAACACAGACTCAGGGTGAAGGGGTGGAGGACAATACTTCGAGCAAATAGCAAGGAAAAAAAGGCAGGTGTTGCAATTTTCATATCAGACCAAGTGGATTTCAAAATAAGACAGGTAAAGAGAGACACAGAGGGACAATATATAATGATCAAAGGGACACTTCATCAAGAAGAAATAACGCTTATAAATATCTATGCACCCAACACAGGAGCTCCAAGATTCATAAAGCAACTATTAACAGACCTAAAGGAAGATGTTAAAAACAACACAATAATAGTAGGGGACCTCAACAGCCCACTCACATCAATGGACAGATCATCCAGACAGAAAATCAACAAGGAAATAGTGGAGCTAAATGAAAAACTAAAACAATTGGACTTAATAGACATATATAGATCACTCCACCCTGAAAGAGCTGAATACACATTCTTCTCAAGTGCACATGGAACATTCTCTAGGATAGACCATATGTTGGGAAACAAGGCAAGCCTCTCCAAATTAAAAAAAAAATTGAAATAATAACAAGCATCTTCTCAGATCATAGTGCTATAAGGCTAGAAATTAATTACAAGAAAAAAGCTGAGAAAGGCACAAAGATGTGGAAACTAAACAACACACTACTGAACAAGCAATGGATCCTTGAAGAAATTAAAGAAGAAATAAAAAAATACCTGGAAACAAATGAAAATGATAACATGCCATACCAACTCATATGGGATACAGCAAAAGCTGTATTAAGAGGAAAATTCATCGCAATACAGGCACATCTTAACAAACAAGAAAAATCCCAAATAAGCAACCTTAAAACACACCTAACTGAACTAGAGAAAAAAGAACAAATGAAGCCCAAAGTCAGCAGAAGGAGAGAAATAATAAAAATCAGAGCAGAAATAAATACTATTGAAAGGAAAAAGGCAGTAGAAAGGATCAATGAGACAAAGAGCTGGTTTTTTGAGAAGATAAATAAAATTGACAAACCACTAGCCAGACTTACAAAGAAAAAAAGGGAGAAAGCTCAAATAAACAAAATCAGAAATGAGCGAGGAGAAATAACAACAGACTCTGCAGAAATACAACAGATTATAAGAGAATACTACAAAAAACTATATGCCAACAGAATGGATAACCTAGAGGAAATGGATAAATTCTTGGACTCCTACAATCTCCCAAAGCTCACTCAAGAAGAGGCAGACAATTTGAACAGACCAATCACAAGGAAAGAGATTGAAACAGCAATCAAAAACATCCCAAAGAATAAAACCCCAGGACCAGATGGCTTTCCTGGGGAATTCTACCAAACGTTCAGAGAGGATTTAATACCTGTCCTTTTCAAGCTATTCCAAAAAATTAGGGAAGATGGAACACTTCCTAACACATTCTATGAGGCCAACATCATGCTGATACCAAAACCTGACAAGGACACCATGAAAAAAGAGAACTACAGGCCAATATCACTGATGAACATAGATGCAAAAAGTCTAAACAAAATTTTGGCAACCGGAATTCAGCAATTCATCAAAAGAATCATACATCAGGATCAGGTGGGATTCATACCAGGGACACAGGGATGGTTCAACATCCGCAAATCAATCAACGTGATAAACCACATCAACAAACTGAGGAATAAAAACCACATGATCATCTCAATAGATGCAGAGAAGGCATTTGACAAGATCCAACAGCCATTTATGATAAAAACTCTGAACAAAGTGGGCATAGAAGGAAACTACCTCAACATAATAAAGGCCATATATGACAAACCCATAGCCAACATCATACTCAATGGGCAAAAACTGAACCCCATCCCCCTGAAAACAGGAACGAGACAAGGATGCCCTCTATCACCACTCTTATTTAACATAGTACTGGAGGTCCTGGCCAGAGCAATCAGGCAAGAAAAAGGAATAAAAGGAATCCAAATAGGGAGGGAAGAAGTGAAACTCTCACTGTTTGCAGACGACATGATCTTATATATAGAAAACCCCAAAGAATCCATTGGAAAACTGTTAGAAGTAATCAACAACTACAGCAAAGTTGCAGGGTATAAAATAAATTTGCATAAATCAGTAGCATTTCTATACTCCAGTAATGAACCAACAGAAAAAGAACTCAAGAATACAATACCATTCACAATTCCAACAAAAAGAATAAAATACCTTGGGGTAAATTTAACTAAGGAAGTGAAGGACCTATATAATGAAAATTACAAGGCCTTTCTGAGAGAATTGGATGACGACATAAGGAGATGGAAAGACATTCCATGTTCATGGATTGGAAGAATAAACATAGTTAAAATGTCCGTTCTACCTAAAGCAATCTACAGATTCAATGCCATCCCAATCAGAATCCCAATGACGTTCTTTACAGAATTAGAACAAAGAACCCTAAAATTCATATGGGGCAACAAAAGACCCCGAATTTCTAAAGCAATCCTGAGAAAAAAGAACAAAACGGGAGGCATCACAATCCCTGACTTCAAAACATACTACAAAGCTACAGTAATCAAAACAGCATGGTACTGGTACAAAAACAGGTGCACAGATCAATGGAACAGAATTGAAAGCCCAGAAATAAAACCACACATCTATGGACAGCTTATCTTTGACAAAGGAGCTGAGGGCATACAATGGAGAAAAGAAAGTCTTTTCAACAAATGGTGCTGGGAAAACTGGACAGCCACATGTAAAAGAATGAAAATTGACCATTCTTTTTCACCATTCACCAAAATAAACTCAAAATGGACTAAAGACCTAAAGGTGAGACCTGAAACCATAAGGCTTCTGGAAGAAAACGTAGGCAGTACACTCTTTGACATCAGTATTAAAAGGATCTTTTCGGACACCATGCCTTCTCAGAGAAGGGAAACAATAGAAAGAATAAATAAATGGGACTTCATCAGATTAAAGAGCTTCTTCAAGGCAAATGAAAACAGGCTTGAAACAAAAAAACAACCCACTAACTGGGAAAAAATATTTGCAAGTCATATATCTGACAAAGGCTTAATATCCATAATATATAAAGAACTCTCACAACTCAACAACAAAACATCAAATAACCCAATCAAAAAATGGGCTGGAGACATGAAGAGACATTTCTCCAAAGAAGATATACGGATGGCCAATAGACACATGAAAAGATGCTCATCATCGCTGATCATCAGGGAAATGCAAATCAAAACTACACTAAGATATCACCTTACACCCGTTAGAATGACAAAAATATCTAAAACTAATAGCAACAAATGTTGGAGAGGTTGCAGAGAAAAAGGAACCCTCATACACTGCTGGTGGGAATGCAAACTGGTGCAGCCACTATGGAAAACAGTATGGAGATTCCTCAAAAAATTAAAAATAGAACTACCATACGATCCAGCCATCCCACTACTGGGTATTTATCCAAAGAGCTTGAAGTCAGCAGTCCCAAAAGTCCTATGCACCCCAATGTTTATTGCAGCACTGTTTACAATAGCCAAGACGTGGAAGCAACCTAAGTGCCCATCAACAGACGAATGGATAAAGAAGATGTGGTACATATATACAATGGAATACTACTCAGCTGCAAAACAGAACAAAATCATCCCATTTGCAATAACATGGATGGACCTTGAGAGAATTATGTTAAGTGAAATAAGCCAGCGAGAGAAACGTAATCTGTGTATGACTCCACTCATATGAGGAATTTAAAATTATGGACTAAGAACAGTTTAGTGGATACCAGGGGAAAGGTGGGGTGGGGGGTGGGCACAAAGGGTGCAGTGGTGCACCTACAACATGACTGACAAACATTAATGTACAATTGAAATTTCACAAGATTGTAACCTATCAATAACTCAATAAAAAAAAGATAAAGTAAATAAACATTTGAGAAAGCATCTATTAACCCAAATTAAGTTGTTTCTTGTAAATCTTCTTCCATTTTTCTGCAAGATCACGGTTGGTTTTGTAACCTCCTGTGGTAGATTCACACGGAAGTTTTCTGTTCTGTGTGTCTCTCTCCAGTTTTCACATGAACTGGAAAAACTACAGCAACAAACATTTATTATGCTGTGGTCAGGAATCTGGGCACGGCAGGGGCCTTTGGCTAGGGCTGTCTCTCAAGGCTGCAATCAGCATGTCACTTGGGGCTGCTCTTATCTCCAGACTCATCTGGGGGAAGGTCCAAGCTTCCAAGCCCACTCGGTGGGGCCTGGCAGGATTCGGTTCCTCACAGGCTGTTCCGCTGAGGGCCTCAGTTCCTCACTGGCTGTTAGCTTGAGGCCTCAGTGTCTTGCCATGTGTGCTTCTCCATCGGTCACCTTACAACATGGCAGTTGGGTTCCATCAGTGTGAGCAAGTGATTAAGACGGAAGTCAGAGTCTTTCCGTTACCTCATCTTACAACCATCATCTGAGTCACACTCAAGGGGAGAGGATTACACAGGGCATGGATACCAGGAAGTGGGGATTGTTGGGAGCCAGCTTAGAAGCTGCCTGCCACACAGGGTGTGCATTCCAGAGAGCCTGGGAAGGGTGCATGATAACTCCCCTTACCACTTGGGGCACTGGGGCCTAGGGAAGGAAAGGTGACCGTCTGTGGAGGAACCACCTGGTTGTCTCCCCAGCTGAATGGGTGTCTGCAGTTACACGATCCTTACCCTCTGGTAGACAACAGACAATAGTGCGGTCCTGCCTCTGCCTCTTGATAACCAGCAGAGGGGCCTCTAGTCTTCCAGAGAGTGCTGAATGCCCCTTCCTAAAACCAAATGCAATACAGACTGAGTCTAAGGGAACTCAAGGGGGTTCTTATGGAAGCGCTCAGGAATAGAGCCAGTTTGGGAAATGGAAGCATTGGCTCCTTGTCCTAGACGGTAGTTCCTGACTGTACTTGTAGAAGGGGGAGGTACTGCCTCAGCCTGGATGGACAAAGGGTTTTCCAGGTGGATTTCCCTCGGCCTTCAGCAGGAGCCCCAAATGGACTTCCCTCGTTTCCTAACTCTCTCTCTCTCTCTTCCCTTTGTCTGTTCCCTCTCTTGATATCTTCTCTCTTCCCACTTCTTCAAGATTTGCATTACTTCCCCAGACAAATGATGAATAGAAGGGAACTTCCTCAGCCTGATAAAGAGCATCTGTGGAAAACCTACAGCCAACATCATAATGGTGAAAGGTGCATGCTTCCCTCCTAAGATCCAAAACAAGACACTGACGTCCACTCTTACCACCACTTCTGTTCAACATGGTACTGGAGATTCTCACCAATGCAGTCAGGCAAGAAAAAGAAATTAAAGGGTCCATCTTAGAAAAGGAGAATTAAACTCTTTGTTTACAGATGACGTGATCATCTGTGTAGACAGTCTGATGGAATCTACAAAAAAGCTATTAGAACCACTAAGTGGGTTAAGCAAGCTTACAGGAGGGCAGGATCAATATGCAAATATCAATAGTATTTCTATATACTATAAGCAAACAATTAGAAATTGAAATTAAAAGATAACACCACTTACAATAGCAATACAACACCAGTTCCCATCAAAAAATATGAACTACTTAGAGATAAACCTGTAAGAGACTTGTGTACTGAAAATATGAAACAATGCTGAGAAATCAAAGAAGACCTAATAAATGGGAGGTGTATCTTATCCATGGATGGGAAGATTCAATTTTTTCATGGTCTCGATTCTCCATAAATTTATCTCTAGACTCAATGGAATCCCAATCCCAATCCCATTAAGCTTTTTTAAAGGAATTGACAAGCTGATGCTAAAATTCCCATGGAGGGGCCGGCCTGGCGGTGTAGTGGTTAAGTTTGCATGCTCTGCTTCGGCGGCCCAGGGTTCTCGGGATCGGATCCCAGGTGCAGACCTAGCACCGCTCGTCAAGCCACATTGTGGAGGCATCCCATATAAAATAGAGCAAGATTGGCAGAGATGTTAGCCCAGGGCCAGTCTTCCTCACAAAAAAAGAAAATTCCCATAGGAAATCAAAGGACGTGAAATGGCCAAAACACCTTTGAAAAGGAAGAGCAGCACTGAAGGACTAACACTCCTTCATTTCAAGATTGATTGTAAAGCTGCCGTAACCAGGACAGTGTGGATTGGTGTGAAGTTGGAGAAATTGATCAGTGGAGCAGGAGAGAGAGCACAGAAACAGATCCACATATGGACATCTCAATTTTTATCAAGATGCAGAGGCAATTCAGTGGAAAGGGATAGTCTTTTCAAGAAATGGTGCTGCAACACTTGGATGTCCGTATACAAAAAAGTGAATTGTGGTCCATTGATCCATAATAACTCAAAATGGATCAAAGTACAACTTAAACTATAAAACTTCTAAAACAAAGCAAGGAGAAAATCTTTGTAGCCTCAGGTTATGCAAAAATTTCTTAGATGCAACACCAAAAGGATCATTCTTAAAAGAACGTATTGATAATTATGCTTCATCAAAATTCAAAATACTGCAGACACTTTTAAGAGAATAAAAACACAAGCCACAGACTGGGAGAAAATATTTGCAAACGTATCTGATAAAGGACTTATGTCCAGAATATAAAAGAACTCTGAAAACTCAACAATAAGAAAACAAACAACCCATTTTGAAAATTAAAAAAAGATTTGAACAGACACTTCACCAAAAAAAAAAAAGAAGAAGATATAAGGATGGCAAATAAGCATGTGAAAAAATGTTTAATATAATTAGTCATTTGGGAAATGCAAATTAAAGCCATAATGGGGGGCCAGCCCTGTGGCGGAGTGGTTAAGTTTGAGCGCTCCACTGCGGCGGCCCAGGGTTTCGCTGGTTTGGATCCTGGGTGCAGACATGGCACTGCTCATCAAGCCACGCTGAGGCAGCATCCCTCATGCCACAACCAGAAGGACCCACAACTAAAAATACACAACTATGTACCGGGAGCTTTGGGAGAAAAAGGAAAAATAAAATCTTAAAAAAAAAAACCGCAATGGGACATCACTACATAGACCTATTACAAAGCCTAAAAAGACTGACCATATCACATGTTAGCAGGGATGTGGAACAACTGGAACTCTTAGACCCTGCTGGTGGGAATGTAAAATGGAACAGCCACTTTGGAAAACAATTTGATGGTTTCTTAAAAAGTTAAACACGTATCTACCGTGTGATCCAGCCGTTCCACTCTAGGTATTTGCCCTAGAGAAAAGAAATCGTATGTCCATACACAAGACTTGTGTGTGAATGTTCCTAGCAATTTCATTTGTAATAGCCAAAAACTAAAGATAGCTGAAATGTCCATCAACAGGTGAATGGATAAACAAATTATCATTTATTCATACAATTGGGTGCTACTCAGCAGTTAAAAAGAAGAATGAACTATTGATACATGGTAACATGGATGAATCTCTAACTATGCTGAGTTGAAGAAGCCAAACCAAATAAAAGTATATACTGTATGATTCCATTTATATGAAACTCTAGAAAATGCAAACTATAGTGACAAAATACAGCCAGTGGTTGTCTGGAGTGGGGGTGGGGTGCAGGGAGGGACGGGAGAGAGGAGTCACCCAGGGGTCCAGGGAAACTTCGAGGTGATGGATGTGTTCACTCTCTTTTTTTAAGAGGAAGACTGGCCCTGAGCTAACATCTGTGCCCATCTTCCTCTACTTTATATGTGGGACGCCTGCCACAGCACGGCGTGCCAAGCGGTGCCATGTTCGCACCTGGGATCCGAACCGGTGAAATCCTGGGCCGCCCAAGCAGAACGTGTGAACTTAACTGCTGCGCCACCGGGCCAGCCCCTGTTCACTCTCTTGATTGTGGTGATAGTTCCAGGAGTATATACAGATGTCTACAACTACCAAATTGTATACCTCAAATATGTGCAGTTTATTACCTCAATAGAGACGTTTAAAAAAAAAAAAAAGACTTGCATCCCAATAGCTAAGGAACTGGTTTTCTTATAAAATATATACTCTCAGTAAGCCAAAAAAATTGACCTATTGGATGCATTAAAAATGACCATTTAGGGGTCAGCCCATGGCCAAGTGGTTAAGTTCGCTCGCTCCACTTCGGCAGCCCAAGGTTTCGCGGGTTTGGATCCGGGGCGCGGACATGGCACTGCCTTGTCAGCCCACGCTGAGGCGGCGTCCCACATCCCACAACTAGAAGGACCCACAACTAAAATATACTACTATGTAGTAGGGGGATTTGGGGAGAAAAGAAAACGGGAAAAAAAAAAAAGAAGATTGGCAACAGTTGTTAGCTCAGGTGCCAACCTTTAAAAAAAGACAAAATGACCCTCTAAATGTTGGTGAACCACCCACTAAATTCATTTGAGTGTTGATTCCGTTGTTGCTGAACTACTTAATGTGGAACCATCTGGTTCCATTTCTTCTCAGGACCTCCTCCTGTCGAAGACTATGCTGTTATACTGGGAATAAGTGTCTTCCTATTTGTTATAGCAGAGAGGAGCACAGCAAGTTTACCCAAAAGCTGATTCTCATGACACTGACATCAGTGAGTTCCGACAAATCACTGGGCCAGCCAGGGCACATACTGGCCTTACCAAGTTGTAAATCGATTGTTTCAAAACAATATAGCACTATCGTTTATGAGAAATTTTAAGTTTAGTAAATTCAAAAAAAAAATCAGTGTCTTAGATTGAAATTGTAGTTCCTAATTCTTGGATATTTGGGCCTGTTTAATTATAAGATGATGATAGAGCAGTGAACCCAGTAATTAACCTGAAGTTGCTGATACTTTTTATGTGTGTGAAATAATGATCAATAGTAGAATGTGCCTCGTGTGTTTTAGAAATTTAGTGAAAGCAAGCTGACAGCACATCCACTAGATAATCGGTGGCAATAAAGAATTTTCTACCCACCCATCCCGCCAAAAAAAATAAAATTTTCTTTATAATAAGACTACTTTTTGGTCCATCCTAAGGGAATTCTATCTTTTGTATTAGGTAAGGTAAATTATTAGGCAGGAAAGATTATGGACAATTTTGCTAATAAGGTATCTTCTCACTGCGGCATTTTTAATTGTACGTGATTTTTGAAGCATTTTAAAGGAGCTACAGTTACTGCCTCCTAGTGATAGAGACCTTGCAAAATAGAGACCCACAGGAGACAGTACACACGGGGGCTGTCCAGCCGTCAACAGAGGCTGGCTCTTGCAGATCCACACGAGGAGGGCAATAATGACTTCAAATCCTTCTTCCTTACAGCTAATCTGCAAAGCCTTCCATTGGGGCACATTTTAATCTGCTAGAATTGTTTTAGGAGTGAGGTGGTTTATAGTTAGCGTCTTATGTGGCTCCAATAGATTTCCATTAGAATTTTTTTCCTTGTTTTTCCGTGTTATATCAATGTTTATTAAACAAAAAGACCAGAATGACTAGTTCTCTACTATATCAAACATGGGACAGTTAGAGCTTGTGTTAGCCCTCTGTGAGCATGTGATTCAGAGGGAATCTTTTAAAAAAACTTGCAAATGGGGGCTGGCCCCGTGGCCGAGCGGTTAAGTTCGCGTGCTCCACTGCAGGCGGCCCAGGGTTTCGTTGGTTCGAATCCTGGGCGTGGACATGGCACTGCTCATCAAACCACGCTGAGGCAGCGTCCCACGTGCCACAACTAGAAGGACCCACAACGAAGAATATACAACTATGTAGGGGGCTTTGGGGAGAAAAAGGAAAAAATAAAATCTTTAAAAAAAAAAAACTTGTAGATGGGGTACAACCACATCCTCAAACCTCAATACTCTAATTTAGGAACGGAAGAGAACGCCGCTCCCCTAACGTCCTCATCGTCATCATTTCACTGCTCCTATCATGTCAAATTCAGAGTGAGTCATGTGGATTAATCTGAAAGATTAAGGGATTATTTTCAACATAATCTAGGATTTTGAACTCTAGAGCAGAGGCAAAACAATGAAAAGCCAAATAGGAAGTCACTCCTGTCAGCTTATCCCAGGTTTGGACAAAACATTTTAAGTTTGCAGTGATAAATAAGTTGGGTCAAATTCTGTCCATTTGGGGTCAACCAGTATGGTGTAGTGAAAAAACTTTAAAGGCAGACAGAGTCGGATTCAAAACTCAGTTCTCCCACTCATTAGCTTTGTGACCTTGGACAAGTTACTTAACCTTTCTGAGCCTTAGTTTGCTCATCTGTAAAATAGGGTTATAATACCTATTTCTCAGGACTATCGTCATGAGTAAGTAAACTAATGTACGTAAGCTCCTGCCTCTGTGCTTGGCGTACATAGGCCATGGTGGTCATGGTGGTGGTAGTGATTCTTCAAGCCTTTAAGAATAGCGGTTGTGTGGCAGCACTCTGCTAGGCCTGAAGTTGCGACAGGAACAAGACACACTCTCCATCTTCAGGGAGTTTTCGGGCTAATGGGATTAGTCCAGCACTTGTTCCCACTAAAACAGTTGATGGGTAAACCAATGTTACCTCAATAAAAAAAGAAACTTTCACTACAAAAAAATAAGAATAAGTAAATAAGTAAGACAGTTGATGGGGAAATAGACTGACTCTTGGTTGCATCTCTCACGTGAAGACACCAGCAGAGCCCTTGACAGTTCTGGGGTTTGTCCCAGCCTGACTTCCAAGAGGGGAAACCAGTGTGTGTTGACTGCTTGCTGTGTGACAGGTGCCATGACAGGTATTTTATGAACACGGTCTCATTTCCCCTGGGATAACCCTAGGAAATCCAGGCCGTTATTCACATTTCACAGATGGCCAAGACCTCCTCACTCAGTCGGTGACAGGCCCAGGCTCAAACCCAGGCCAGTCTGCCTTCAGATTGTCTGTCACCGTCTACCTTGTCACACTCCCACTATTGTAGCTGTTGGGCAATTTGTGACCGTAACCTGAAAAACACTGTCAAATTAAGCCTTCATTCTACAATGCCGGCATGAGATTTCTCAAAGAAGTATTCAAGGTGGGGAAGGAGGAGGAATTTTTATAGGGCTTTATCAGGAGTGGTCAGCCCAAATTTAGCTTGTGTCAGGAACGACAGTCTGAAACAAATTCTTATGCATTAGCAACCGTTGTTTGGGCAATCTGGACTTATCAGGATGGGTGGGGAGGGAATTGGGGGCAAAGGTCATGAGCAAGAAGGTGTGAGGAGGAACAGCTCCCAGGGACAAGGACAGGCGAGGATTTGAGGGCGACAGCTGAGCATTTTTGGTCCTTCAGAGCCTCTTCCGGGTTGCCAACATCTGGATCTCTTCTTAATCCAGGTGCAAAAGTTCAAAAATAGGGATGTTTGCCTGTGCTCTGCCCACTGTTACATGGCAGAAGGTGCCTGGAAAGATCGGTTCTTTGCTTTAGGCTTGTGTGATGGTCCCAGCGGTCTGTCGTTTTCAGTCGTGATGCTTCATGGCCTTGAAGCCGGAAACCATGGACAATCACTTAACCTGGCTGCGCCCGTTCCCTCCGTGCGGCCAGGATCACATGATGTGAGCACAGTTTGCAGAAAATCAAAGCACTGGTTGAATACTGAGGATAATGCTAATGTTACTGATCAGTTTATTCGGGCTAAGATTCCTGGAGGAGGAAGATTATGAACTGGCTAACGTATTTCATGAGGGGAGGAGAAAGCTGGAGAGTCGAGCAGAAGCAGAAAGAGGCAGGAACTGAGCACAAACCCCCTCTCATTCGAGAGTCCTGCCAGACTCCTGTTGGGAAGCATCTGATGCCGGCTAACTTCCCTTTGCTTTCTTGATAAAACAGGAGAATTGAGAGCACTCAACGAAAAAATAACCCTTTTAAAGGCCCCCGGGAGATGAAGTCCTCTGCTTCAAACTGCTGTTGAGGCAGGCTGACCTGAAGGAGACGCTAGTGGCGTTACTGTGCCTCAGTGCAGTGGCATTACAGAGAAATGCGGAACCGTCTGGTTTGTAACGAGAGTCGGTTCCATCGAGGCTGTGTATTGGGGGTCCTTCTTGTGTTTGATTTCTTATTCTCTCCATTTTAAATTCTCGCTTCGGAGAACTAAGAGGCTTATCAACTATCAAAAGTTTGTGTACGTTGGAACCCACCATTTCTAAATCATCAAGGATGAGGGCTATGTGAAAAGCTCCTGTAGTAGCTTCGTGTAGTAGCCTTCGCGAGCTCTCTGGGAGCGGGACTCGTTGTTCTTCATGGAAACTTCTGGATCGTTAGGGAGTGTGCCTTTAACCGTGGGCTGTCATCTCTCCCAGAGTCCTCGGATGGAGACAAGAAGCGGGTGTAGGCTTGCAGACCTCATGGGGCATATGTGGGAGCGTCAGTGTGAAACAAATAGGAGAGACGTTGTCACCTAGCCTTGTCTGTCACACAGATTACTCAGTTCAGTCAAGTTGAATACTAGTGCCTACGCCCTATACCAAGAGTTTTAAAATAAAGTGGAAGTAAAATACAATGATTTTTTTTCACTGAATGTTAAGCAAGGTGCTAGGAGCAAAAAGCTGAGGAGTCATTTTAGCTGCAGGGAGCTCTGGAGCAGCTGGGGAAGTTGCTTTGGGGAGTAATCCACTAAACGCAAACATTCCTGATCTACAAATGAAGGAGTACTATGGTTGAATTACTCTAAATTGTTCTTAATTATAATCAAATCCACCCTAAATAAAGGAAGTATGGCTCTGTGTAGGTCTTCATTCAGTAAGTTTTTCAGACATGGCCTTTAGCTACAAGGACTTTCAACTGTGTGGTATCATATGCCCTTGATTAGAAATTAGGATCACACCATCAAATTTCATTTTCATTTTTAGTTTTAAACACATTTCTTTGAAGTCTACCCTACTCTCTTGTTTAGTTCTCAAATAAGATTTTAACTATTCACATTGTATAAACTGAAAATAATTAGACAAACTTAGTGTTGATTTTTCCAAATCCATTATTTATAAAAGTTTTTTGTGTAGATGAAGATATGATGAGTTCTTTATTAAACAAATGTAAATTTTCCATTTGGTGATTTTCTTCAAAAAGGTTCCAATCCCTGGATGATTTTCCTATGTAAATCATGTTTTTCTGAATTGTCTCTTCTGTCATCATGTAGTATATAATCAAGGAAATTATACTCATGTTATAATAGTCTAAATAAAGCATAAAAAGGAATGCAAATTTCCTGAATTAAAATATAAAGAACCTTATAATCATGGATCAAGTTTACATCACTGTAACCCACTATTTCTCTTAAATTTAGAACAAATATTAGCTCTAGAAACCTAGATTAATTATTTTCTACTCTATATGTTTAATCTGAAACGTATGTGATTTCATCATTAGTAAATAAAAGTGTGTGCATCTCCACAAACATGTCTGAATTTCATTTCATAAATGATGCATTTCATACCAGCCATCCAAACTTGCCGCATACTGTCATTTTCTTCAGTTCTGATCAAGGCAAAAAATCCCAACAGCCAGCCAGCCTTAAAGAATGAGACTGTAGCCCACTAATTCATAAATTATTGTCAATATTATTATCTGATAGGCACTTGATCTTGTATTACCTGTAAGTATAATGTCACCAAAGTTTGGTCTCAGGGGTTTTATAATTTATGTAGAGAAAGTGTAAAAACCAAACAAATTTTTTCAGAAAACACTTCAAACTAATGTGTGGTTTCATGTTCCTAATTATCCCTGTGGAGTTCAACATCATAAAGCATAGGTTTATTTTAATGTTGATAGCTATAAAGCTAAAAACTCTTTTCTTCTGTCAGGCTGTTGACCATGTCTTTGGCCAATGCAGCGGAAACCCACGTGGATGAGCGTTTCCCCGGGGTGGCATTAGAAAACCCCAGGAGGTCTGCGGAGCTCGGGAGCCACCCTGGCACAGGCACAGGCGACCATCCAGGGACCAGCAACGCCTCCGACAAGAGCGTGGATTACAGCCGCTCGCAGTGTTCCTGCCGAAGTTCTTCTCACTATGATTATTCGGAAGACTTTCTCTCCGAAGGTTCAGAAACACCTGTTAATAGAAATTATCTAGAGAAGCCTGTGGTAAAAGGGAAGAACGAGGAGAAGAAAAAGTGTAATGTTTCTAAAATCTCCCAACCTAAAGGTAAGAAGCAGAATTTCCCACCTGAGACCAAATTTCTGGTTATAATGACATTACCCTTTAATGCACTAGTTTTTGAAGAGCTCCATGTGCTGTTTTATTGTTTTCTCATATTGTAAATGTGTATTGTGAGTGAACATTTATAGAAGGAAATAGAGAAATTAAGAATAATTACAAAATAACAGAAAGTTGGGCATAAAATGTAAAACCTAGCCCTCTTGCATGGCTTCCCCTGCTGGAGCCCACTAGTGAGGTTAGTTCCATTTTTAGTTAACAGGTGGCCTTGTTACAGAGTACCAGAGTACCTGGATTTCACTGGCATCTTGCCTTTCATCCTAGCTGAAGAATCAAGGTTTGAGTCGCCAATGAAATGTAAAGACCTGTCTCAGCTCCCCAAGAAGATGGTCTCCAAGTCCGGTGAGGCACGTCGGCAAAGCCAATCTTTTGAAACAGAGGTGGCTCAAAAAGCTATTAATAATGTCATTGCCTTGTAGATTTTAAAAGTACGAATTCCAAAAACAAAAAAGTACCAACACCAGCAACTCCTAAGGATCCAGATTGGAATTAGCCTTGTGGTATTCTTGATCTTCTTCCTCCCTGCCTCCCTGCCCGGACCGTGACTCCTTCCCATTTTAGGAAATCCGGGGCTTACAAATGCCCCTTATGTAGAAATAGCTGGGACTCTTTTCCACTGTGACTATCGGAACTGCTGTCAGTCAACAGCTGGAAGATAATTAAGAGCCGCCTATGTGTGGGGCACATCCACTGTCACATTTACCCAGTCTCTCTCACCCCCAGCCTGCTGTGACTAGCTGTGCCTCGCACCCGTGCGCTCCTTCTGGATCACCTAGAATCTTCAGTTCCCCTTCTTCTTAGCTGTAGAGGAGGATTCTTAATCTGAGACCCACGTCCATGAACCCCATGGAGTTCTAAGCATTTCTGTGTCTATTTGCATTTGTGAACTTTTCCAGAGAGAAGGACCTATAGCTTTCACCAGACTCTCAGAAGGTGAAAAGCCCCTTTTCCAGAGATGTGGGAGTCCTACACCCACCGGCAAGGCCCAGGGCAGTAGATGAAAAGTCAAGGTCCTTCCCTCGCAGTGGGACTCTGTCCAGAGAAGTCTGTTGGTGGCATTTAGACGAGAGTTTCACCACAGAACACACACCGTGGTTGGGTTTTACAGTTACACAATCCCTTATCAGCATTTGAAATTTACAAAACTCTGAAAACCAAACATTCTTCATATCCTTTGCACCGAAACTGACTTGGCAGCAAGATCTTGATTTGAACTGACATGAGACTGATCTTTATTTATTTCACTTACTGCGAAGTCATATATTTCACTACAAAAATATTCTTTGATTAAAGTGTGCTGTCCCCAACCCTACTGGGAATACTAGGGAAAATACCATATATGCACCATAAACAATGAAGCTATAAAGGTCCAGAGACAGTCTGGCCCCAGGGGTTTATGACAAGGGACCACTGATCCATACACTACACTGTATATTGAGTCTAGGCTTTTGTGGGACTGTGCGAGAAGGCACTTGGCGTTCATAAAACTATTTCTGCAAGAAATGGACTGCGTTTTGAGTTCTAAGCACCTTGTAATTTAACTTTTTAAAACTGTTTCCTCATTTATATATTCCACAAATATTTATTGTGTCCTTTATGCAAGATACCTGGTCATAAATTAGGAGCAACCTCAATTAATTCAGCCACTTCACACTGGGCTAGAATCCTAAATTCCGTTATCTGAAAGAGCGAAAGTTTCCTCCCACTTGGGTACTCTTTTGTGTATGAATACCCTGAAATTATTTTAAATAAATATGGGATGCATCTTTAACTTAAATGTTATATGTCCCTGAGGATCCTTCCACCAGTGTATGATGAACTTCAAACACTCATTGTAGCATCAAGGTTTGTCACAGAATGATAAAGTATTCCCTGGGTTTATTCTGTTGTTCCCTTACAGCTCGTGTTTTGCAAGCGTTTGCCAAAGAAATTTAAGCAGCAAGTAACTAATTAATTAATGCTGGGGTAATATAATTCTAACCCAAAACAAAGAGGCTTAATGTTTTAGCCAGTGCCTCCCTTCTCCAGAGAAATGCTCAATGTCTGTTCAGCTTCCTGATATATTAAAAGTAGACCTCGGACCTCAGGGCCTGGTAACACCAGGTTACAAACCACCAATACAGACCCAGAATTCACTAGCGAACAGTAACATCGATTATTTTCAACTCCCCTCTTAGAAAAGCAAATTTTATGCAGAAAAATATTTCAGAGAGAAATTATAAGAATCAAACGAGTACTTCAGTTTGATAGGATTTTTGCTTTGGTCAGATATTGGAGATTTACCTAAATCAGTGTAAAGAGCAAGCAGTATATTTCTACAATTTGATTTTCAAAAATTGGTTATTCCTTCTTTTGTAGAAAATGTAGTTTCAGAACTCTATTAATTATATATCCTTCCTTGACTTGTTTTGTCAATATAATGGCAAAACCTGTGATGGTCATTCAAAAAATTGGTATACCAAAAAAGGAGTGATTCTGCTGCGTTCAGACAAGATGGGGCACGTTCAGGGTGGTATGGCCGTAGACTCTGCTGCATTCCGTCGCTTGGGTCACCTCTTGCCCCGTTGTCTTTAGTCAGGAGGGGGTGGAAGACCCAAGGGAGCACTGAAGGGCTCCCTCTCCAGCAGGCGAACCCCGGGAACCAACGAGAACAGAAGGGGAAAGGCCTTCCTCTGAACCTCTTCTCACCTGGTCCTTGGAGGAAGTGGGCCATCTCTTTTTAGGTGAATACAGCGTAGACTGGGAAGAGAGAGAGAGAGAACCTGGCGGAAGAGGGCAGAGCCAGCACGGCTCAGGATAAGGAGCAGAACCAGACCGAGGGCGGGGAGATGGCGGGACTGGAATGGACAGTGAAAGCAAAATGGAAAATGACCAGGAGACGGGACTGCGATGAGGCCAGGGAGGACAGGGGAGGAAGCAGCACGGGCAGAGAAGTGTGACAGGAGGACAGCAGTGCTTTAAAAAGGAGGGGTTGTGGTCCAGAGGGTGAACCCAGGGAAATGGGCCTGGGAAGGAGGACGGCAGGAGACGACAGAGCGGAGAGTGCGGGGGCGTTCTTAGGTCTGTTCAAAGAGCACGTCTCACTGCAAGTAATGAGAAGGGTGCCTTTGTGGCTAACTGTGGGCTGAAATGTATACGTTTCTGGTGAATTCACTTGTTTGAATAAGTGTTTTAGCTCAGTGGTTTAAAAATCAGGTATCCTAAGAGTAGTTTAATCATCCAGCTAAATCTGGCTTATTGTGTAAATGGGACAGAAATTGTAAATTTTACCAAACTCATTATGTGTAGGTTAGGATAATGAGATATAAAATGTTAAGGATTAAACACCATTTCAATTTTCCATCACCTTTATAGTTATACAAGAAAGCATGGTGCGTACGGTATGAGTTTGTTCTCTCCCCCTCCCCTGCAGTGGTGTATTTACCTTTCTGAAGCAAACTGGCTCATCCTCTCCCACACACCCACTAGGTAAACAAGAAATTCGATCTCAGGTGTGTCTGGGGAATGGAGGGAGTGTGGGGGGCCTTACACAGACAAGAACATTGGGGAAAGGCTTCTGGTCCTTCATTTTCATCACTGCGTGCTCCTGGTCCAAGCCCATGTGGTCTTTAAAAGGCTGGCACTCCTCTTTTCAAAGCATCCGTGCCCTCTGTGCACCCTGGCCAGTGCTCCCTTGGCCGTGGGGTTTAGTCCCCAGGCACCCGCTCATGCTGACTCTGCCCTCGCATCATTTGAGCACAGCATGAGGTGGGGACATAAGCCTCCAGTGCCAGTGCAACCCACCACCCTCATCCTTCTAGTCCCAGGGAGCTCCTTCTCTCCTGCAGGATCACACCACCCAAGAGCTGGAAAACATTACAAGTTGGAGGTCAAGTTCAGGCATGCTGGGCAATGGCGTAGAACATGACAGCCCCCACCCACCCCTGTTTTAATCTGGCTTGATCCACATTGCCTGCATCTAGGGCTCCCCTAGCCAGTGCCCAAAGTATTAAGGTGTCTGGCCTTGACACGACCACAGACACCTCTTCACTGGCCTTCCAGTAGGTGTCTCAGAGTCTGACCTGCTCTGCTTTCCAATTTTCAGTGTGCTCAAAAGCCAATTCCAAAATAGTAAAACATTCAACCATAGCCCCTACTAAATTGCTCCCAGTGGGAAAATAAATACCATTGGAGACATAGTTGTAAAGAGCCCATCAGTGACTCATGTGATACAAATGCTGTGATCGTTGTCAAATCTATGTGGCCTGTCATAGTTAAGATTCAGATGCCTTATCCTCTGTTTCTTTTGGCTCGGTGTTTCCGTCACAGGCAGAATTGCCTTTCCCTCCACCTATACCAAACCCATTAAGCCATGTCTCAGATGACGTATCCACACTTGGCCAATAGCTTAAAGTTAGGACTCCGGTGACATTGACCACTACTTTCCCTTCTCTCTCCAAGATGAGGGCCAGATTTTTTTAGATTCAAGAATCCAGATTCAATCTCTCTTTCTCAGAATATAGACATACTAATCTGTACACATGCACATACATATATTTACACACGTGCGCACAGATACATACATATATATCATACAAATGCACGTGCATATGGGGCAGAGCATAGGCACACAGCAGAGCTGGGTTCTGTCTCACCACTTATGAGCTCTGTGCCCACTGACAATGACATCGCCAAGCATCAGTTTGTTCATCTTTAATGTGGGATAATAGGACAGCGATGTTCACACACATTTGACATGCTCAAATCCAGTTATATGAGCGTGGTGTAATATTGTTTAGATACTTTTTGTTTAAAATAGACCGCTGATCACAAGCCACCTCACTACTTCATTCAGTGTGCAGCCAAAGTAACAAAGGACAGATTGGCTGTGTTGAATTTATTGAGAGACGGAATATCTGTATTTACAGTCTAAGCAGTTTAATGGCTTTTTACGAGTCCTCTTGAATACACGAGATCTTCCTATATAACGGCGGGCTCTCACTTTACACTCTAATTACCTCATAACATTGTTAGAAGGATTCCATTAGATCGTCTGTATAAAGCGTTTAGCTCAGTGTCTGACGTATGGTAAGCACCTAGTAAATGTTATCTATTATCGTGATTTTTAGTTTAGCTTTTCTGTAAGAAATAAGTCCAGTTTTAGAGTCAAAGAAGACCTGGTTTTCAATCTATTCTGTGTCACTTTGTGGTTATGTAACCTTGGACAAATGATTTAAAATCTCCAGCTACAAAATAGACTATTATTGACCTTCAAGAACGGTATTAAATGAGATACCTCTATATAAAGTGCCAAGCCTAAAGCACGATATTCCTTAAATGTTAGCTCCTTCCCTTTCTAGTGTTGGTGTGTCTGTACATGTATGCGGGGAGGGGATGTTATACATACGTGCATACTTACATGTCTGCATATCTGTCTATATATGTGCCTAGTAACAAAGTGAATTATCTGCTTACACAGGCCAGAAGGAAATCCCAGTTGAAAAAAAGCGCAGCTGGAATGCACCATTTTTAAATTCTCAAATCAATATGACCACCCAAAGAAGAGGCGTTATGGCTCATCGCATACTCTCGGCAAGGCTTCACAAGATTAAAGAACTGAAAAATGAAGTAGCGGACATACATCGGAAACTGGAAGCCACAGTAATAGAAAACCAATTTTTGAAACAACTTCAGCTTAGGCACTTGAAAGCTATAGGAAAATATGAGAATTCACAAAATAATCTACCTCAAATTATGGTTAAACACCAGAATGAAGTAAAAAGCTTAAGGCAGCTACTTAGGAAATCCCAAGAAAAGGAAAGAAGCATATCTAGGAAACTCAGAGACACCGACGGCGAGCTCCTGAGGACTAAAGATGCTTTGCAGGCGCTGCAGAAACTTTCTGAGGACAAAAATCTTGAAGAGAGGGAAGAACTTACTCAAAGATTGTCTATTCTTAAGACAAAAATGGAGGCAAATGACAAACAAATACAGGTCTGTATTTCAGAGGCCTAGAAATTTTCAGGTTCCAAAATTAAGACAGAGACGGTGGCCGTTGGCCATATTTGCCCCCGTGTAAGGAAGCCTTACCAGCCGCTTTGCTCGGCAGGCCTGCGAGCGATGTCGTCCGGCGGGCGCTGTGCGCAAGGGCGCGTCCTGTGGCGAGGCTCATTTATCTGGAAATGACCATCCAGTGTTAGGGGACTTCTTTCATGGGCTGGAAAGGTTGTGTTGAGTTGGGTTGTGTTGTGTGAAACCTCTCTTAGGAACTAACCCTCTCCTTCAAACTCGTTATGAAAAGGCTGCTCCCCGACACCCTCAACAGTCCGTGTCCTCCGTCCCTTTCCTTGTGTTGTCCCTCATCACGGTGTCCAATCGTCACCCCTTAGACATTTTTGGCATTTTAGAAATAGAAATTTTTCCCAGATAATACTCCTGGGGACAGAGAGGGAAAAGGAATGCAAATGCTTGAGGAAATGAATGGATTGCTGTTCCTCACCGAGATCTCATTGACAGGGCTGATTGGGAGAACAGCTTGACTGTATTGAGGACTCTGCCTGTTTTGCATTAGTTAGTCTTTGGTCTCTATGAACATAAACAGAAACGGAATTAATTTATCGTTTAATTCCTTAATACATGACGGTGGGAGAGAAGTATTTTCTATGATCTTGAAATAAGAAGGAAATTCCAAGTTCATTTCATTGACTTTTTTATCTCAGTTATTTCTTCCTTGGTGAAATCCTCTCTTTTCAGAGAGAATTTTCTCCATAAAATGTATGTGAGCTACAGAAAATATGAGCACCCTCGTCTCCCCTCGTGGGAAGTGCGCCGCAGTTCTCTGGTTTGGCCTCTTAGGTCCTCTTGGATCCACCTGAGGACATGTCTGTCGTGTAGCAGTGTGTTTTTATTTCAGCTACATATTTTTACATATATATGTTGAAGTAGTTCTTGTCTTTGTTTTAGAAACAACACCAAAAAGAATTCAAGAACTAATTAACTATTTCCTTAACAAAAGCACTTGGTTGTATGGGAAATTTCTTTTGGTTGTAGGGCATTTGGTGGGGAAAAACATTTGTGGGCCGGAACAAGTAGGCATTTTTTTAATGTTAATATTTTAGGGGGTGGGATTTTTAGTCCTATTTCATCCTTTTAGCTTACCCTATTTCCCACTTTTCTTTAACGAGAAAGTATCAATGTTATGAGGGAAACCACGCTTTATGGAAAAAAAAGAGAAAGAAAAAGCCTTTTAGCCAAGCCTCTGTCAACGTCCAGCTCAAACGGTTCTCCAGTGAAATCATTCTCGTTCCAGAGAGATGGTGAACATGCAACAGGAGCCCTGTGTGTAGACGGTTACTGTGCCGAATCGTCGTTCCCTTGCCTTAGACTCCGTCTCTGTGGGTGTGGCTCTGTGAGTGCCTGTGTCACCGTCTGCTCCCAGCTATCTGAGAACCACAGTCCTGGACGGGCTGTCTGCACTGATGCTGAACACACTTCAGCGAGAGAGGCTTGAAAGGTTTTTAAAGGGCACGCTATGCCAAGTGAGCAGAATTCTTCCTTTCAGCATAACTGCTCAGGTTTCGTTTTAAAGTAGGACATTGGTATTTATTGATTTTCAGGATCTTTCCAAAATTTTTTTTATCAGATTCCAGAGTATAAAAAAATGTTAGGCTCAAAACATATTTATTCTCTAGAGTTGGGACCTGGGATTTTTTGGTGTGTCTGTGTGTGTGTGTGTGTGTGTATGGTTATATTTAGTTCTAATATACGTCCCCTATACAAGCCATCTACTAAAGTTGTGTTAAAAATCTGCACTTCTCATGAATGTAATTAGTTCCATTATAACTGAAGTTTTTACTAACACTACGTTGGTTACAGAGTAGTTGAAATGTATCCTGTTTTCAGAGCTTGGAACAACAACTGAGGTTGAACAGGAAAGCCTTTAATCGCCAGCTGGCCATTGAGAACCACAAGACTTGTGCCGCTCAAACAGCCACAAAGACTTTGCAGATGGAAGTAAAACGCCTTCAGCAAAGACTTAAGGTACTTCTTGTAGAGCGAAATTTAACAAGATTTGTGAAATTCTGCTTCCCAAGATATCAGAGCTATTTATGCCTATTATGTCTTTAAATTATTTAACTTCAGAAACATGTTTTTCAAATCAACTTTCTTCCCTACAACCATATGAACAGATAGGGGATCTGAAATTATTAGAATGAGATAACAGCCTGGTAAATGTGTGCCATAATTAGAAAAATTAAAGCTCTAATCTATTCATTAATAAGACTTCTTGTTATTATTTTTATTTCATCACATGAAATAATATTATTGTATTTTATTACCTTTTTTTTTTTTGGTGAGGAAGATTGTCATTGAGCTAACATCTGTGCCAGTCTTCCTCTATTTTGGAGGTGGGATGTCACCACAGCATGGCTTGATGAGGGGGGTGCAGGTCCGTGCCAGGGATCTGAACCCACAACCCTGGGCCACAGAAGCACATCGCACAGAGTTAACCACTACACCACTGGGCTGGCCCCTTTCGTTAACATTTTAATGGAACCCAAAATAAGTTTTTTAATTGAAAAATTAACCTATTAAAATATTTAGAGTAATTTTAGTGGCCTATAGATTTATTTTAAAGTCTCGCTCACAAATATGCTTGCAAAATGGTCTTTTAAAGTGTGTTTTATGGGGCTGGCCCCATGGCCGAGTGGTTAAGTTCGGGGGCTCTTCTTCAGCGGCCCAGGGTTCGGATCCTGGGTGTGGGCCATGCTGAGGCAGCATCCCACATGCCATAGTTAGAAGGACCCACAACTAAAAAAAACATACAACTATGTACTGGGGGACTTTGGGGAGAAGAAAGAAAAATAAGATCTTTGGGGGAAAAAAAAGTGTGCTTTAAAAATGGGAATTTAAAATATTTATTTTTTCAGACTTTTGCTATCGTTCTGCCTTCCAGATTTCTAAAATGTCCAAAAGTTGGAAAAACTAGATAAAATCCTTAAGAATTATAGCCCTTTCAAGCCTCAAATTAGTAAACGTTAGGCTTGATGCGTTAAGACAGGAATCTGTTTTATGACAATAGGGAGTTCAGATTTCCAGGGAGCCCTGAGAGCACTCAATGGCAGGGGGAGGGTCTCAGGGGAGAGAGTGGGATCTGAATTCTCCCTTTGTGAAGCAGGAGAAAGAGTTCGGTGTCTCTTCTCTGGAGTCTCAGGAAACTTCACAGAGAAGACTATGCTGGAAGATGGGCGTGGCCAGAGCAGCCAGCTTAGAGGTCTAACAGCAGAGGCTTCAGGATCCACTGGGCCAGGCAAACACGCACACATCTGGAGACATGCTCTGGGAACTTTAAAATAAAAACTTTTAAATTTTAAAATAAATTTTGTGCTTTCATATGCAGCCATATGCATGTAAGTAGTATACAGTCATTAAAAAACAATTTTGTCAGAAAAAACACTGGGCCAGCCCTGGTGGCCTAGTGGTTAAGTTCAACATGCTCCGCTTTGGTGGCCTGGGTTCAGTTTCCTGGCATGGACCTACACCACTTGTCTGTCAGTGGCCATGCGGTGGTGGCAGCTCACATACAAATAGAGGGAGATTGGTAGCAGATGTTAGCTCTGGGCAAATCTCCCTCAGCAAAAAAAAAAAAAAAGAAAGACTATAGTAGGATAACAATGGAAGTGGGGAGAGAATAGAGAAGAGACAGTTACAGAACCTGGATTTCCTTGAATATCTTTTTGGTAGATTTGACTTTGGAAGCCTGTAAACATTTTGCATAATTATGAAGCAGAATGAAAAGTAAAAACATTGAAAAGCATTCCCTAAAAAGCTAAAGTAAATGAAAAAAATGAACCCACCTTGTATTCTGGTGGTGGCATAATGTCACAGACACCATTCCAAACGACTGAAAACACATTAATTTCACTATGTGCCCAGTGAAATCCGCTCTTGGTGGTAGTGTGGGTACGGTTATTTTGAGACTGTTGTGTATATCTCATGGGATTAAAGCACAGGATGAATTATATTGGTCACTGAGAACTGGGATTGGGGGATGGAAGAAAGAAAATACAGAAGTAAGATAAGGTCGAACAGGAACCCTGCAGTCCTGACTGTGAATTGAAGTGAAAGTGTGAATTTATGATATATTTTACCTTTAAAAATAAATACATGTTTCCTAATGTGACCAACTCAGTAGCAATGAAAACCCCTAGTGCCCCGATTAGGGACTTCAAATTCCACACCCCGCTGAAAAGAACCAAAGCACCTAAAAAAATTCTAAGTCTGGAGCATAAAATATACTACGTGAGCCTAAGACATATTGTCATACAAAAGCAGGGAAAGTATGGAGAACGCTCAGGGTGGTATCAAAGAGACTCGGTAGCCGTCTGGAATAGGATCTTCCTGGCCAGAGATGGGGCCATTTGAGAATCAATACAGTAACTGCGTGGACTGAAATTAATCAAATATATAGAAATCCCGAAGTTCACAATGATACTTAAAAACAAAGCACAACACCTCAGTGATTAGCCCTCACCTTTACATGATACTAGGGAACCAGCACACTATTTCAAACATTGGTCAACAGAGGATAAGAAACTATTATTTTTATCTTTCCTATACTCAGAGTAACCAAACCTGTGAGGAAGGCAGATCCTCCGTGTGAAAGCATTCCGGTTAACAATGAGGAGGAATGACAGGGTCAGAGCATCACTATTTTGGAACTCCTCATGAGTTAATGGATCTAAGCAGTGGCCATCTTTGGCTGCCAGCATCACAGAAGGGAAACATCAGCCACTGAGTACCTCCTGACTGATGGGCACACCACCACTAGATCTGATTAAACATTTAGATCTAGCCACCAATTTAAAAGAAGGGTAGAGGAGAGTGGGACATGATAAACAACACCTCAAGGATGCAGTCAGCAACATCAGACTGTGGGAAACTCTACAGCACAAACAACTCAGTTTCTGCAACAAACAAAAGAGATGAGGGTGGGAACTTCCAGATTAAAAGAGACTACTAGAGGGGCGGGCCTGGTGGCTCAGCGGTTAAGTGTGCGTGTTCTGCTTCGGTGGCCTGGGGTTCGCCGGTTTGGATCCCGAGTGCGAACATGGCACTGTTTGGCAAGCCATGCTGTGGCAGGCATCCCACATATAAAGTAGAGGAGGATGGGCAGCAGATGTTAGCTCAGGGCTAATCTTCCTAAAAAAAAAAAGAAAAAGACTACTAGAAAAACTCAACAACTGAAAACAAACAACCCCATTCAAAAATGGACAAAGGATTGGGGCTGGCCCCGTGGCCGAGTGGTTAAGTTTGCGTACTCCGCTGCAGGTGGCCCAGTGTTTCGTTGGTTCGAATCCTGGGCGTGGACATGGCACTGCTCGTCAAGCCACGCTGAGGCAGCATCCCACATACCGCAACTAGAAGGACCCACAACGAAGAATATACAACTATGTACTTGGGGGCTTTGGGGAGAAAAAGGAAAAAATAAAATCTTTTAAAAAATGGACAAAGGATTTAAATAGACATTTCTCCAAGAAAATATAGGAATGGCCAATAAGCACATGAAAGCTCAACTGGTCATTAGGGAAATGCTCAAGACCACAGTGAGATACCACTTCATACCCATTAGTATGGCTACTATCAAAAAAAAAAAAAAAGAAAACAAGTGTTGACAAGGATGTGGGGAAATGGGAACCCTTATGCACTGTTGGTGGGGATGTAAAATGATACAGTCACTATGGAAAACAGTATAATGATTCCTCAAAATATAAAAAATGTATGTGGTCCAGCAATTCCACTCCTGGCTGCATATGCACAAAAGAACTGAAAGCAGGTTCTCAAAGAGATCTTTATACACTCATGTTCATAGCAGCATTCATCAGAATAGCTAAAATGTGGGGCTGGCCTGGTGGTGCAGTGGTTAGGGTTGTGTGCTCCGCTTCAGTGGCCCAGGGTTCTCTGGTTCAGATCCTGGGTGCAGACCTACACACAGCTCAACAAGCCATGCTGTGGGAGCAGCCCACATGCAAACTGGAGGAGGATTGGCACAGATGTTGGCTCAGGGCCAACCTTCCTCACTCCCCTCCAAAAAATAGCTAAAGAAGCAACAAATGTCTCTCAACAGATGAATGGATAAGCCAAATGTGGTCTATCCATACAGTGGAATGTTATTTAGCCTTAAAAAGGAAGGAAATCCTGAAGCCAGCCCCGTGGCCGAGTGGTTAACTTCACGCGCTCCGCTTTAGCGGCCCAGGGTTTTGCTGGTTCGGATCCTGGGCGTGGGCATGGCACCGCTCACCAGGCCATGCTGAGGTGGCGTCCCACATGCCACAACTAGAAGGACCCACAACTAAAATATACAACTATGTACCAGGGGGCTTTGGGGAGAAGAAGAAGGAAAGAAGAAGATTGGCAAGAGATGTTAGCTCAGGTGCCAATCTTTGAAAAAAAAGAAAAGAAAGGAAATTCTTTCACATGTTACAACATGGATGAATCTTGAGGACATTATAAGCCAGTCACAAAGAGACTAAGACTGTATTATTCCACCTAAATGAGGAACTTAAGAGCAGTCAAATGCAGAGACAGAGAGTATAGCGGTGATTTGCCAGGAGCTGGGGGAAGGGCAGGATGGGGAGTCATTGTTTGATGGGGACAGTTTCAGTTTTACAAGATGAAAAGAGTTGTGGGAATGGATGGTGGTGATGGTTGCACAGCAACCAGCAATGTCAGTGTATTCAACACACTGAACTGTGCACTTAAAAATGATTAAAATGGCGAATTTTATGTTATGTGCATTTTACCACAATAAAAAGAAAGGAAAAAAATTGGATTGTATACTTTGAAAGGGTGAATTGTATGGTATATGAATTATATCAATAAAGCTGTAAACAAATTTAAAAGAAGACTAAGAGACATTAATAAATCTCAATGTTTTGGACCTTGTTTGGATCCTGATTGAAACGAACTTTAAAAAAAAATTATAAAACAGTTGGAAAAATGTGAAACAAGCTGGATATTTGACGATATTAAGAGATTATTATTGACTTTTTTGCTAGGTGAAGTGTTGATATTGTGGTTAGGTTTTAAAAGTGATGCCATTGTCTGTTATACATACATACTAAAATATTTACAGATTAAGTTCTATGATGTCTAGGATTTGCCCCAAAAGAATCCAGGGCCAGGGAGTGGGGCGAGAGGGTGGGTGTGTGAGGGAAGCAGACGGGCGTGAGTTGTTCATCGTGAAGCCAGCTCATCAGTTCCTGAGCTTCACTCTACTATTCTCTCTACTTTGCATATTTTTAATATTTTCATAATCAAAGTTTTTCAAAGGGAAAAATTACGTATTTTATGCACAAAAAAAGAGTTGAAATAGATCAAGAAGATGGGCTAAATACACCCTTTTCATCCCTTCCTGCCGAAACCCCATGGAAATGACAGAAAACATTTTTAAAATAATAACGCGTAACCCCAGAAAGGATACCATGATTGTACCAGAAATGCCAGAGAATTTCTGGAAGATAAAAAGCAGGGGTTTTTTGGGATTGATGGAGAAACCAGACAGAGATAATCACAGCCCAGAAAAGGTGGTGGAGAGGTACCAGGGACAGGCAGGGAGACCCCGTGCTCCGCATCAACACAGGTGACCACCAGGAGCAGAGCGTCAGGCACCCATCTTCCTGTTTGACGGAAGCGAAGGTCCTCAAACTGGGGAGCACAGAAATCATCTGGGGAGATCTGAAAACTCCCTTGCCCGGCCGCACCCAGTCCCCTGAAAGCGGGGTCTCGGGGGTGGCAGCGGGCGTCCGTAGAGAGGCGTTTGTCGGGTAGCAGGCGGTGGGGGGGACAGAGGGAGAGCGCTGAGCACAGGCGAAGGATTCAGCCATCTCTCCTGCCCTCCTGCTCACCCGCGCGCACAGCATCAGACAGCCCAGCATCTCCCACGGGCAGAAAGGGGCTCCTCCCCTAGAAAGTGAACGAACCGCTTGAGAAGAAATGGGGCAGCTGGTCTAAATAGTGGCATCCGAGGTAAAGCCCCTCACAGAGTAAATTCTGGAATCTGAGAGGCACTCAGTCAAATGACCCACCTCAAAGCAAGACGTGCCAGTGAGCAAGTCCCACTGATTTACCCAGAGCCAGCCTGCCCTCCCACCTAAGAGAGGAGCCGGCCAAGGAAATGAATTTCCACACAGAAGACCCGGTAAGTAATCAGTCCAGCCCCTCATTCTTAAATACGTTCAGGCAACCCGATCTATGCGGAAAACCAGCAGCGTGAAGAGTAACAAGCAGAACGGCTGACCCCGTAGATTCAGTTAAATACCGCAGGATAGAAGATTTTGTATCCATAAAATAAGAATGTTATGAAAATGGAAAAAAAAATCAGAAAACAATCAGTGAACATTACAAGAGGGTTGCCAGCATACAAAACTCAGTGGAAGAGCCGGAAGATAAAGAAAATCTAGGGATGTTGAGGAAATCTCCCAGAAAGAAAGAGCCAGAAGACAGATGAGAAATGCATGGACACACAGACAGTGTAATGCAAAATAATTGAAAACAATCCATGGGTCATTTCCCGTAAGTCTGTCATTAAACCCATGGCCCATCACCTCTAGTTTCTCCCTGCATTCAGGATATACTCCTGCCTTCCTCCAGGGCTGTTTCATCAGGAAAACTGAGATTCCCTTTTACGCTTCCTCGTCATCCTTAGTACTGACCCACAGGAAGAGGAATGGAAACTCTAAAGATGTTTTAGAATCCCGACTGTTCCAGTTACTATGGCTGTATGACATATTACTCCACAGCTTAGTGGCTTAAAAAATGACAACATTCATTTTGTTCACAAATCTACAATTTGAGCAGGGCTTGCCAGGGATAGCTCATCTCTGCTGTTCTTGGCATCAACTAAGGTGGTTCAAAGTCTGGGGGCTGGAATTACCTGAAGTCTCACCCCTATGTCTGCAGTTGGTACTAACTGACAGCTGAGCTCTTAGAGTGTTGGCTGGAGCCACCCTACATGCAGCCTCTCCGTGTGGTGTGGGCTTCCTTACAGCATGGTGGCTGGGCTCCAAGGAGAAGAGTCGAAAGATAGAGAACCAGTCACACAGCCCCACGTCCACCTCACTCCCTTCATCAAGGCAGTACAAGGGGAGGAGCAAGACGGCACCTCTTGACAGGGAGTCTCAAGGTTCTGGAAGAGCATATAGGACCAGAAATACTGCTGTAGGAATTTTAGAAAAATACAATCTGCCACATTAACATAAGTCATTACTACTTGAGCTTGGGAGGGTATGGTCCCAAAGATCAAAATTTCTATTTCTGTACCCTGAAACTCATTTTCAAAGCCACCCAACACCAAGTCTAGGCTCTGCTCCAACTCTAGAGCATGGGCCAAAGTGAGGGGATGGACGTCAGCCTTCCATAGCTCCCAGATGGGGTGCTGCAAGTCCAGCTTACACCCAGGCTACAAGCTTATCCCTGTCAAAGGGCCGGTGTCTATCCAGACATCGTTTCCTATCTAATTTTTGGAGGCCATCTATCTTGACCTTACTATGTTGCCACACCACGATCCTACTTCCTATTTAACTCTGACCTGATACCCTCTGAGCCGTGAGTAGTCATTCTTTCCTGTGAGCATTCCACAAGATTTCATGAGCATTCCAAGGTGTAGATTTTCTCTTATTGTTTCTCTTGATTAACTAATTGAATCACACAACCACGCAAGTATCCTGGATCGTGTTCTGAATCTGTTGTCTTCGATTTTTGGCCCACCTCTGTGGTGGGTACACAGACTTGAAGCCTGAAGGAGAACTGTCCTTCACGTTACTTCCTTCTGACCCCAGCCATCGCTGCCCCAGCCACTTGCCACGCAGCAGTTCTCAACCTGCCTCCTTCCTGCTCTCTGCTGCTGAAGTACGTACTGACCCTCTGAGGATGGAGATCAAATCAAAAGACCCAACTGAACTTTCCAGATAGCAAAAACTTGCCCCTCTAAACACCAGAATCTTCCTTGTCTTAACCAGTGTGGGTGAAAAATCTTTCTGAAATGTTCTAGACAATATCCTTCTTAAACATAATACTTGGAATATACTTACCCAATTTTTCATGGTAATAAACTGTCACCATCACTGTTCTTTCTAGCTAAGTGAAGTGTTATCACAATGAGACAGAAATAAAAAGAGAAAAATACTGTAACATTTTTGCTTCTAGAAACCTAAATTCTAGAAAAGATTAATATTGTCATATTTTATCCATTTATGTACCTCTAATAGCAAATTGATTTTATGATTACAAGTGCAAAACCGACACTCTACAATTCAGATGCGCAAAAATATGTAATATTCTTTATTTTCTATAACTGTACTTCCTTATGACCCCCATTCCCACAAATTGGAGGTGGAGATAGGGAGGCACGTGGAGAAATGGACAGAAGCTTGTCTCAGTCTCTTCTAATTAAAAACAGTCCTATTTTAGGTTGCCTCTCAGACCTGCAGTTTTTTTTCCCCATCCCCATCCTCCATCTCTCAGTGGAGACAGCATCCAGGCATAAGGGAAAATGAGCACGTCCTATTGGTGGAGGAGAAAGAGGCCGCGGACCCATGCGCTGTCCTCTGGATCCTCTAGAACTAGTTCTATGGAGAGCGACTGGTCTTAACTAGTGAGATTCCCAGGACCTGTCCGTTATGTACTGAATGGGGCTGATGAAACTCATGGCCTCCTCTCGGTAAGTCAAATCTTGGTGATCTTCCCTTGCTGATGGTTGATGCCAGTGTCTTGAGATGCACCCACCCTCTGATTCCTGGCTAGACTCTATCCCCAAGCCTGTGCTATGGGATCACCTGGATCTGTAACCTTGAGGACTCCAGAGAGGGTTCCCCAGCTCTCCACACAGCTCCCCTCCACAGGCCCCATGTGTTGTGGAGCTGAAGGACGCAGTATCTTTGGCTTTTGGTCTAGACATTGCATCGAGCTGTTTCTAACTGACTGGGGCAATACCATCTCACTCTAGCTCCATGCTGACCATGGGGGCTTGTTTATGGGGTTTGAATTTCCTGGGCCATGCCAAGGCCTGAGACTTTTCCATCTGATTTCTCTCCATCTCTCTCTTTCCTCCTTGGTCCTCTCTCCCATCCCAGGGCCCCTTCCTCTTGGGCTGTCCTCTCTCATTGCACAGTGGGAGACACCCTTAACTCACATATGCCCACCTCTCCTGACAATGTTTTGACAAACTCGGTGGTCTTGGGTCTAACAGGCTTGCCTCTTGATGTATGTGTAACAAAGAGTGTTCCGTATTTAATAAAAGCTTCGTCTTTTTTCTCTACGTGCAAGGATTTCAAACCTTTTTTTCCTTGCCAAGACTTTAAAAAGTCAATATTGAGATTTAAAGCTGAACAACGATGTCTTTGTTCTGGGCTTTACCCACCCTGCACTTGTCTAAATGCAGCCCTGCCTAGTAGAACTTTCTGCGATGATGGAAATGCTCTGTCTGCACTGACCAATACTGTGGTCACCACTCACATGTAGCTATTGGGCACTTGACATATGGGTAGTGTGACTGAGGACTGAATTTTTAACTTTATTTTAATTAGTTTAAATAACGACGTGGCCAGTGGCCACTATATTGGAGCATGCAAAAGAGCGATAAACTTCATGGCACAGTGAAAAATACAGTGAAAGAAGCTGGCTTGCAAACTCTTCAGAAATATCGTTCCCAACACAATAGTTTGTCACTCTGTTAAAAAATACTTTTTGATACCAGGAATGCTATATAATGATATGGCCTGTTTCTGTTTCTGCTAGAATCTATAGATTCTATTCAAAGAATACTGAGCTCACTTAACCTGTTTTTAGAAGAAATCAAGGATGATAAAAGCAAACATTTATAGAAGAATTGGTATTGTGGTTCTCTTTAGGAGAAGGATCGAGAGCTTGAAATTAAAAACATCTACACTAATCAGATACTTAAAAATTTACATGAAAAAGAAGATTATCCAAAAGGTATGTTTCAATTATTTTTGCTCAAAATTTATTTTTAAATAACTAGTCAGATTTTCCTAATTTATGATCACCAAAACTGTGGATACTTTAAAAAGTCATTTTATCAGGCATTGAAACCCATTTTGTGATTCTTGAATAATGAAACTGTGATATGGCTGAAACAGCCAGAAAAGACTAGAAATGCTTTCCTGTCTTCTCATCTTCTGCTTGGTCCTTTCTGTCCTTACTTCAGGTGAAAGGAGAGGATAACTGTTCAGCTTCAAGCAAAATGCCTGCCAAATATTGAACTCTCTGGGTGTATCTGTTAGCCAGTGTGTGGATTTTTGAAATCAACTTTACTTATGCAAAAAAATGCACCTATTTTAGGGACCAGCCCAGTGGCATAGTGGTTAAGTTCGTGTCCTCCGCTTCAGCAGCCTGAGGTTTGCAGGTTCAGATCCCGGGTGTGGACCTGCACACCACTCAAGCCACACTGTGGTGGTGTCCCATATACAAAGTAGAGGAAGATGGGCACAGGTGTTAGCTCAGGACCAATCTTCCTCACAAAAAAAATAAAAATTAAAATATACCCATTTTCAGTGTGCAGTTCAGTGGGTTTTGACAGATGCTCATACCCATGTAACCACCACCCCCATCAGGACACAGAGCATTTCCCTCTCCCCAGGAAGTTCCCTCAGGCCCCTCTGCAGTCAGTTGCCGCCGCCCTCTGTCCTGGCCGGAGACACCCACTGATTTCCCTCCTGCCACAGCAGCTCTGTCCGCCCGTTCTAGGATTTCATTTCAGTGGCATCATACGGCATGTACTCTTTGGTTCGGCGTAATGTTTTTGAGATTCATCCATGTTGCTGCTGCTGTCACTGGTTTGTACCTTTTTATGGCTGAGTAGTATCGTTTCCTTCAAGACAGGATGTACTTATTTTTCGCCCCAAGATCTGCCAGTGTAAGATTCCGCTCAGAAGAGGTACGACAGGAATCCTCACCTGTTTTGGCAGAAGAAGTAACTAACCACGCGATTACTCTTAAAGGCAACAACCTCAAATTTCCTTGCCTTCCGTTGTTTGCTTCTGGATTATAACCCAGAATAACAGCCAGCAGAGATGATAAAATCAACCGTGGGGTCATTTCAATGGGTAATACTTCAAGGAAAGTGACCTCTAGACTTAGTGGCCATGCTCGTTGGTCATTGATAACGGAGCACTGTGACACAAGAGATGGCCGTGGCTCGCTCACAGCTGCACGGCGACAGTGTTGGGTCCTTTCAGAGAGCAGGAACAGCATGTGTGCCAACAGCCCCGACCTGGCGCCTGCCTGCTTTGTACTCCAACTCTGTGATACCCCTAACCTATGTCATCCAAAATAAGACAAAATGGGTGAGACGGTAGGGGAAAAAATGAAATTGGAAAATGTCCTACATACGTTGAAAATGTTTAGAAAATACCTAGTATACTTTGTTTCATTATTACATTGCAAACTTCAGTGTTATTTTATATTTGAAATCAACATTGCTTCCAAATGTAAAATATGTTTCTTACATATAATGTACCTGTTCTGTAGTTTCTTCAACAAAATCAGTCCAAGCAGTCAGGAAAAGTTTTTCACTTTCAAGTGTGAGACACCAGGAAACCCAAAAGTCGGAAGACAGCCCATCTTTAACAGCCAAGGTACAGCACGCTTGATTCCGGCAGCGCCTAATTAAAGATCCCTTTACAACAATGGGCTATAAAGTCACTTGTTCTTTACAAAAAAGTATTTGTCTTCATTGAATAAAATACAATTTAAAGTTATCTGTACCCAAAACCTGTTTTTGCTGCCTTTCTAAATTCTAGGGTAAAAAGACAACAGGAAGCGTTGGCCATAAAGCGAAATCAAGGGCCGTCATCCAGGCGGTTCCTCACCTTCTCAGCCAGGTGGCTCCTCACGTTCTCAGCGACCCGCCGAGCCAGGGCGACTCCAAGAGGAAACACGAAGGTAACTGTGACCACTGTTGGTCGTCTCCTTTACTCTGACTTGACTTTTTCTGAATCGTGAATTAGTCTACATGTGTCTTATCAAAGTAAACATAAAACACACACATACCACGGAAAGCAACATTACAAAAGGAACACCTGTGTCAGCAGTGGCTTAAGAAAAAGGACACCAGTGTCCCTGGAGCCCCCGGGGCCCTTCAGAACCACACCCCTCCCACCTCCACGAACCTCCCCGTCCTGCACAGGACCCAGTCAGCCCGTCCTCCCCTCACGACTCCCTGTCCTTGTGTGCCCTTAAACAGCATGTTCAGTTTCGAAAAACTGAGCAGCAAACCCCACCCAGCTGAGTGAAGGGCAGCGCTGCCCCCCGTGAAGGCTCGGCGAAGGCTTCCAGAAAGGACGAGCTGGGGAGACTGTGGCTTCAGCTTCCCTGCGTGTGCACGGGCCCCATCAGGGCGAGGTCACGCTCATCCTGGGCGTGGAGGTGGCACCTGGCAGGGCCCCTTGCAGGTCCAGGAGGGAGAGGTCGGGGGCCATGGGCCCAACCTCTCAGGGCTCCCCTCCCGCTCTCGGGAGCAGGTCAGGCGGAACACCTGTGTGGGGAAATGAGTGTCCGCAGGCAGCCCAGGCGGCTGCGCGGGGAGAGGGGCTTCCCCTTCATCAGCCACCCTCGGGATGGCCCAGGGACATTCGGGGCCTGGGAGGTGGGGCGGAGAGGGGTCTTGGTGACGCCAGCCCTTAATGCTGAAGCCTCTTGGTCTCTGACCGGTGGCCCTCTGCCCGTGGGTGCGGCTCCCATGCCAGGCTCTCGCTGCAGGTGCCTATCCCCTCTTCCTACCAGGGCTGGTTTCCCAGACCAGGTCCTCCTCTTTCTTGGTAAATGCCGTCATGACACAAGAGCACAGCCCCTACGAGCTTCTTGAGAATGGGTGCATGAAGTTTGTACACCTTCCATCTGGAAATGCCATTATTCTACCCTTATACTCGGTTAATAATTGGGTACAAAGAAAGTTCTAGGTTGGAGATCTTTTTCCTTCAGAATTTTGAAGACACCGCCCCATTGTTTTCATGTTAAATTATTGCTAATGGGAAATGTGGGTGAAACCCCACATGGATAGGCAAGCACAACCTCCGTGGAAAGAACAGTCACCAACAAACAATCCTCAAAGCTCACCCAGCACAGGTCACCTGCGTCACCCGTGTTCCCTGCAGCAGAGCAGAGAGGCCTGCTGAGAGGGCCTAGCGGGGCCACCCCTTAGATGCGGGGCCACATGGCCTTCCAATAAAGTTGAGCGAACACAAAGGTGCAGCAGAACTCGCCAGGAAAGCCCTCTGTTTGGGGCCATTTGGCGGGAGCCGAGGACAACTGCATTTTCAGTCACTCGTCTATTTAAGTTTTCCATTTGCTTTTCAGTCCATTTTGGCAATCCCTATACTGTCCTACAGTCTATGCACTCACGTGACAAATATCTTTTAAGCACACACTATCTGTCAGCCACTGTTCTGGGCACCAGGGATACAGCAGTGAAGACAAAATACCCTGCCCTGAGGTGCTTACAGTCGAGTGACAAACATTACATGAGATCAGAAGGCACGTGGTCTGTTAGGGGGTGAGGCACAGAGAAGAGGGGAAGGAGGGGGCTGAGGCAGGGCTGGTGGTGCGAAGTTGGGAAGATGGCACCTCAGCAAAGACCTGCAAGGAGGGACGAAGTGATCCACGTGGACACCTGGGGAAGGGCATTCCAGGCAAAGAATGTTCCACAGACCCCATAGCCTGGACGGGGGCTGTGCCAAGGGGAGGACTGAAGTAGGAGATGGGGGGAGGGGTGTCCCCAGATGGGGCCTGGCTTTGTAGCCATCGTAAAGACCTGGGCCTTCTCTCTGAGGGTGGTGGGGAGCCATGGAAGGTTCTGAGGAGGGAGCAGACCTACCTCCCTGGGCTGCTGCGAGGGAAGGGCGGCAGCAGGGAGACCAGGCAGGAGCCCACTGCCACAACCTGGGCGAGAGACGAAGGCACCCGGACTGCGGCTGGGAGTGGTGGAGGAGAGAAGCAGCAATTTCAGCACGTTACCAAATTTCACCATTTGCATCAAGTATCATAGGGCACAATATTAACAGTTTTTTAGAATTAACTAAACATTTTGCTGGCTTCTTTGCTCACCACTAATTCTTGAAACACACTTCTTTGTCTTGCAAGAATTCCTTTTTTATTTTCCTGGAGTATAAATGAGTAGTTTTATTTCAGAATGTGTTCATTTAAGGAAGTTTTCCAACTGTCTGCACATGCGACACTGTCCCCATTCTCCCTCACAAAGGACTGGCCACTCAGATTGTCAGTGGTGCCTTGCTGACCAGTATGGAGGTGGCCCACACAGGTTTCCTCAGGGCGCGTGCGTGTCTGCACCTGCGCGGGCCTTTCCTCTGGAGAGGGAGGGTTAGGGCAGGGCTGCCTGAGTGCTGAAGAACCGGAAAGGAGGCTCCTCTCCAAATGGGCTGTTCGTGCCACAGTGCGCCTGGAACGTCTATTCCTGTCCATTCGTGTCCGTCACCTCCCTCTTTGGAGCAGCTGCCTAGCACGCTGCAGGCTGTGCACGCGATAGGTTATTTAACCACGACTCCCTCGACAGACATTTAGGTTTCACTGTTACTAAACCATGCTGCAGTCAACATCCTTGCACCATCTTTGTGTACTTTTGTGGGGTTTGGTCCTAGAAGTGCAGTTGTTGGGTCTGAGAGTATGTTCACTTAAAATTTTGATAGATACTGCCAGATTGCCATCCAAAAAGAGCTAGACCAATTTATAACCCCCGCAGTGGGGAACACAAGTTCCATTTCCCCATATTCTCGTCAACTCGGCAAGTTATTTGCCAAGTGGGTGGGTAAAAAATATTCTCTTGTTTTCACTGGCATTACATCCAGCTAGCGATGTTGAACATCTATTGATAAGTTATTGGCAAATTTTAGTTCTTCTTTTATGAATATCACTTTTCTTTGATTTCATAATTCTCATTTATTTGGTATGTATAACATTTTCCTGTATTCTCGTGGTGACGCATTTATTTTCGTACCTTTTTTGTCATCTTAATGTGCTTGTCAGGGAGTGTAGATAAATGTGCTAAACATGCCACCTTGAAATAGAAATCCATTCATTTTAAAGACCACTAAATTGACTATTCCTCTCACATAGGTTTATCACAGGAAGAGGAACACTGGGAAGTGGAGCCACCTCTGAAGAATACTGGAAGACAAAGAGAGAACAAGGAAGATCAAGAAGAAAAAGCCACTTTAGTGAAAGAAGAACTACCACCAAAAACAATTCAGGTAACTCCTGAAAGGGAAGGCAGTCAGGAGGAAGACACAGTGAAAGAGAAGTTTAAAGGGCGTCTACACATAAGCGACACGGACGAGAGACGTGATAAACAGGCTGCCCCAAACAGCAAAACATCCTTCAGACAGAGAAAGCATTATTCCTTCACAGAAGCCATCGAAAACCTGCATCACGGGCTCCCGGCTTCGGGCGGGCCAGCCAACGCCGGCATCCTGAGATACGGTCACAGCACAAGCAGACGTCGCGGCAACGCGCAAGAGCTGAAGCTAGAACCCGCGGCTAGCGGGTATGAACCCTCCTTCGGGATCTCTTCCAGAACCAGCGCAAAGGAGACGACATTCCGAGATAAGAAAAGCAGCCTAATGGAAGAACTCTTTGGCTCAGGCTGTGTCCTAAAAGATGAGCAAACAGGTACCGGAGGGTCTGAGGAGACTTCGAGAAGTAAGAAGATGCTCCACCTCCCTCCCAGCCAGGCCTCGGCCAGCAACGCGTTTGGAGATTCTAAAGTAACTATGGTAAATTCTATGAAGTCCTCTTCACCCACAGAAGGAAAAAGAAAAATAATTATTTAAATATAATCAATATCCTAATACATTCCGGTTTGATATTCTAGTTCTTATGTGCCTTTAATCTTGTAATTTTAATGTGTCTGTGTGTGTGTGTGTGTGTGTTTCAGTAATTAAATTGACTTTGGATAACTAAGGTTTTATTGGTAATCTAATAAAAAAAATCCATTGTAGGGGCTGGCCCCGTGGCCGAGTGGTTAAGTTCGCGCACTCCGTATCAGGGGGCCCAGTGTTTCGTTAGTTCGAATCCTGGGCGCGGACATGGCACTGCTCATCAGACCACGCTGAGGCAGCGTCCCACATGCCACAACTAGAAGAACCCACAACAAAGAAGACACAACTATGTACCGGGGGGCTTTGGGGAGAAAAAGGAAAAAATAAAATCTTAAAAAAAAAAAAAAAATCCATTGTATATTGGCCAATGACATTTCAAATACGAAATTACATCTTTTTTTTCCCCACAACTGAAACATGCCCATTGTCTTTTGGAAGACTGATTTATTCTGTGGGTTTAATATTCTATGGGACTCCACAGCTTGCAAGTCTAATTTAATCAACCCAAGACATACACATCTCAGACATACAAGAATTTTAGCATCAAACTGCGCTGGAACTTAAAAACATGGAAGCAGCATTGAAAGGGAACAGTATGATCAGAAGACTCTCTTTACTTAAAAAAAAAAAAGCAGTGATTACCAAGCTTGTTTTTATGAGAATTATTTGAGTGTCTCTTATTCAGCTAAACTGGGCATCTGATATTCTACCTTTGTGATGATACTGTCCTCACGTATACCTAAGACTCAGTAGTTTTTATTTATGTTTGTTGCATACCTGTACCTTGACCTTTTTTCTGTTAATCTTGTTCGAAAAAAAAAAAAGCATATCAGTATAATTAGCGTCCACTCAAGCTAGCTGCTCAGTCCTAATTAATCTATTCATTACACCTAGAATATTTTAAACTAGACCTGTACAAAGAGGAGTGTACTCCCAATGTTAATCAGTTAACTTACCTTCATTTATTTATAAGGGCAACTGATTAATAATTTAGACTATACTGGGGCCAGCCCGGTGGCGCAGTGGTTAAGTTCGCACGCTCAGCTTCTCGGCGGCCCAGGGTTCGCTGGTTTGGATCCCTGTGCGGACATGGCACCACTTGGCAAAAGCCATGCTGTGGTAGGCGTCCCATGTATAAAATAGAGGAGGATGGGCACGGATGTTAGCTCAGGGCCAGTCTTCCTCAGCAAAAAGAGGAGAATTGGCAGCAGTTAGCTCAGGGCTTGTCTTCCTCAAAAAAAAAAAACCAGACCTAAAGGCAGAACTTATGACTAGAGACAACATGGATTACTATAACGCAATAGAGAGTTCAATCTACCAGGAAGATATAAGTTCTAAATGTACAAGCTTTAACAATAACTTGAAAACATAAAACAAAAATTGACAGAACTGCAAGGTGACACCACAGCGGGAGATTTTCACACTTTTCTCAGTGATGGACAGCTCAGCAAATAAAAAAGCACCAGTACAGATGAACGAGACAACTGGTAACTCTGACCTAATGGACATACACAGACAATCACACCCAACAACTTCAAAACTTGTATTCTCCATCACATATTGGGCATTTACAAAAATTTCACCCTAACATATTTGAAAGTTGAGAAGAAATGGATAAATCCCTACACTAAAATGCCTAATACGACTCAAGAAGAAATATAAAACTGAAAACCCGATAATTATTAAAGAAATTTAAATCTTACAATAAAAATAAAAGAAAATGCACTCTTTACCAGCAAGTTCATCATATATTTAAAGAATAGAAAAATTCGCATCTTAAAACACCTGGTCTAGAATATAGAAAAAAAGGCACACCCTCCAACTCATTTTTCGGAGGCCTGTATAAGCTTGATACCAAAACCAGATGAAGAAAAAAACAGAATGTCCCCTCATCACTCCTACTCCACAGTGACTGGAGGCTCTAGCCAGAGCAATTAGGCAAAAATGAAATAAAAGGCATTCAGGGAACGAAAGAAAGAAAACTATCTCTATTCACAGATGACATGATCTGATAGGTGGAAAATCCTAAGGAATCCACTAAAAATTATTCAAATTGATAAATGAGTTCTGCAAGGTTGCAGAATACAAGAGCAATGTACATAAATCAAGTTCTATACACTTGAAACAAACAATCTGAAATGAAGTTTAAAAAAAATCTTATTTATAATAGCATGAAAAAGAATGAAATACTTATGAATAAATTTAACAAAAGAAGTGCAAAACTTATCACCTGAAAACCACAGAACATTGTTGAAAGAAATTAGAGACGATCTAAATAAATGGAAAGACATGTTCATGAAGTGAAGTCTTAGTATTGTTCAGATGGCAATACTCCCCAAACTGACAGATTCAGCGCGATCCCCATCAGAGTCCCAGCTAACTGCTTCGTAGAAATCGACAAGCTGATTCTAAAATTCCTATAGAATTGCAGGGACCTAGAAGAGCCAAAAGAATCTTTAAAAAGAACAAAATCGGAGGATTCACACTTCCCAATTTTTTTTTTTTTTTTAGATTTTTTTTTATTTTTTCCTTTTTCTCCCCAAAGCCCCCAAGTACATAGTTAGTTGTATATTCTTCGTTGTGGGTCCTTCTAGTTGTAGCATGTGGGACGCTGCCTCAGCGTGGTTTGATGAGCAGTGCCATGTCCGTGCCCAGGATTCGAACCAACGAAACACTGGGCCGCCTGCAGCGGAGCACGCAGACTTAACCACTCGGCCACGGGGCCAGCCCCTCACACTTCCCAATTTTAAAACTAACTACAAAGTAACAGCGATCAAAATACTGTGGTGTCGGTGTAAGGACAGACATGTAGAAGAATGGAACAGAACTGAGAGTCCAGAAGTGAACCCATGTATCTATAGTCAACTGATTTTTGACCAGGATGCCAAGACCACTCGATGGGGAACAGTCTTCTCAACACACGGTGCTTGGACAACTGGATATTCACACATAAAAGAACAAAGTTGAAGCCTTACCTTACTCTGTATATAAAAATTAACTCGAAATGGATCAAAGACCTAAACATAAGAGCTAAAACTATAAAACTCTCAGAAGAAAACTTAGGTATAAATCTTTTTGACCTTAGATTTGGCAATGGATTCTTAGACATGACATCAAAAGCACAGGCAACAAGAAGATTGGCCAAAGCCACCCAGTCTTCATTCAACTTAAGACTGAACTCACTGGGAAGAAAGAGTCAGTACTCCGAGCATTGAAAGAGGGATGCACACACTTCACCGTCCACATACGCAGGCAGAAAAGCTGACTCACAAGCAAGAACAGTGAGCCCAGAGAGGACGAACTGCCGCCCTGGGCTGCACAGGGTGTGCAAACCAACCACACATGCAGCTTTGAATCTGGTGATGCCACCCGAGGGCTCTGTCCTGAAGGGCTAGTCAGCGAAGAACACCCTAGAAAATTCTCCTAACAACTGGTGGTTGGTAACACCTCAGTTATGAAGAAAATACACTCCCTGTGAAAGGCATGCATGGCCCCAGTGGAAAACTATTACGTGATTTTTTTTTTTTTTTTTTAGTTAAATATTCCTGGGTATTGACTGAAGACATAGCGGGAGGGGTATAAAAAAGTCTAAGAAGGGGCCGGCCGGTGGCATAGTGGTTAAGTTCATGCTCCGCTTCGGTGGCCCAGGGTTCGTGGGTTCAGATCCTGGGTGTGGACCTAGCACCACTTGTCAAGCCATGCTGTGGCAGCATCCCACACACAAAATAGAGGAAGACTGGCACAGATGTTGGCTCGGTGACAATCTTCCTCAAGCAAAAAGAGGAAGATTGGTAACAGATGTTAGCTCAGGCCAATCTTCCTCATCAAAAAGAAAAACCCAAGGAACAGTCTCTGGCCCCAAAGGCACTTGCAGCATGGATGGAAAGAAAACCTTTTATCACAAAAAAAAAGTATCTAAAACATAAGGAACAAAACCACAAGAGCAGACACCACAAGTCAGTGCAAAATTAGTTGACAAATCAGTCATATAGATGTTACTTAAGATGTTCAGACAAGGAGGGGAAGAAAAAAGAAATCAGTATCATCTAAAGTGATCAGGGAAGGCTTTATAAACAATCTCAAAGGTCTGGTAAAATATAACCAGACTGGGGAGAAGGGTCGGTACACACACACACACACACACACAGTGCCCCCATGGAGAGCTGTGTGTGTGTAAGGAAAATCATAGGAGGCCAGAGAGCCCAGCCAGACAGGGGACAGCAAACGAGTGTGCCCGGCATCCCACCCACTTGGGCCGGCGACAGGAAGGGTATACTAACCCCATACAAAAGTGACTGTGGATTTGTGTATACAAAGATTTCCCCGCTTCACTTCCCATAAATATAAAGCAAACAAAACTGGCATGAAGACAGCTTTAGATGTATTTTAAATCAAACAACAGATGTCTATTTTCATGTAAAGCTATAAACTTTATCTAGTATTTTTTAACAGAAACAAAACCTATAGCTATCCATATGTTACACAGAAAAAAGGAAAAGCACAAATGTCCACACCAGTAATCCCAGTTCTGTGGAATCACAGGACACTTTGCTTCCTGGCTCCTTTTCTATACTTTCCAAGGAGGAAGACTGGCCCTGAGCTAACATCCGTGCCCATCTTCCTCTGCTTTACATGTGGGTCGCCTACCTCAGCATGGCTGGACAAGCAGTGCCATGTCCACACCCGGGAACCAAACCGGCGAACCCCGGGCCACCGAAGCAGAACGTGCAAACTTAACCGCTGCATCATTGGGCCAGCCCCCTAACTTTTTTTTTTTAGGTATTACTTTTATAATTTAAAAAACTTTTATTTTAAAAGCACATGTATCAACATTCATAAATGTATGGAATATCATTGGGAGAATCGTAAGGAACTGGTAACAATGGTAAACTTTGGAAAACTGGGTGACAGGACTGCAGTCAGAAGATACACTTCTCAGTAGACCCCTGTCTGTATCTTTCGAATTCAGTACAGACAGGCCTCGTTTTACTGTGCTTCGCAGATACTGTGCTTTTATAAATTGAAGGTTTGCGGCAACCCTGCATGGAGCAAGTCCATCGGCGCCATTTTTCCCCCAGCTTTTGCTCACTGCATGTGTCTGTGTCATTTTGGTAATTCTCGCAATACTTCACACATTTTCATTGTTATGTTACAGTGATCCATGATCAATGATCTTTGATGTTACTGTTGTAACTGTCTCGGGGCGCCACGAATCACGTCCACATATGAAGGCAAACTTCAATAAATGTTGTCTCTTGACTGCTCCACCGACCAGCTGTTCCCCCGTCTCTCTCCCTCTCCCAGGGGCCTCCCTATTCCCTGAGACACAACAATATTGAAATTAGGCCAATTAACAACCCTACGATGGCCTCTAAGGGCTCAAGTGAAAAGAGTCACCCGTCTCTCATTTTAAAACAAAAGCTAGAAATGATTAAGCTTAGTGAGGAAGGCATGTCAAAAGCGGTGACAGGCTGAAAGCTAGGCCTCTTGTGCCAAATAGTTAGGCAAGTTGTGAATGGAAAGGAAAAGTTCTTGAAGGAAATTAAAAGCGAACACACAAATGATAAAACAGCCTTATTGTTGATGTGGAGAAAGTTTTAGTGTTCTGTGGAGAAGATCAAACCAGCCACAACACTCCCTAAGCCAAAGCCTGATCCAGAGCCAGGCCCTAACTCTCCTCAATTCCGTGAAGGTGAGAGGGGTGAGGAAGCTGCAGAACAAAGTTTGCAGCTGGCAGACGTTGCTTACTGAGGTTCACGGAGAGAGGCCATCTCCATGACATAAAAGTGCAAGGTGAAGGGGGGCCAGCCCTGTGGCCGAGTGGTTCAAGTTCCACATTCTCCACTTCAGTGGCCCGGGTTCGCAGGTTCGGATCCAGGGCGCAGATCTACTCCACTAATCAGCCATGCTGTGGAAACATCCCACAAACGAAAAATAGAGGAGGATTGGCACAGATGTTAGCTCAGGGCTAATCTCCCTCAAGCAAAAAAAAAAGAAGACTGGCAACAGGTGTTAGCTCAGAGCGAATGCTCCTCACCAAAAAAAAAAAACAATAAAAAGTGCAAGATGAAGCAGCAAGTGCTGATGTAGAAGCTGCAGCGAGTTCTCCCGAAGATAATTCATGAAGGCGGCTACACTAACAGATTTTCAATGCAGACGAACAGCCTTATATAGGAAGGTGCCATCTGGGACTTTCATAGCTAGAGAGGAGAAGTCAATGCCTGGCTTCAAAGCTTCAAAGGACAGACCTACTCTCTTGTTAGGGGCTAGTGCAGCTGGTGACTTTCAGTAGAAGCCAATGTTCATTTACCATTCTGAAAATCCTAGGGCCCTTAAGAATTATGCTGAATCTACTCTGTCTGAGCTCTATAAACGGAACGACAGGGCCAGCCCCGTGGCCAAGTGGTTAAGTTTGTGCGCTCTGATTCGGCAGCTCAGGGTTTTGCCGGTTCAGATCCTGGGTGCAAACCTAGCACCACTCACTGGGCCATGCTGAGGCAGCATCCCACACGCCACAAGTAGAAGGACCCACAATTAAAATACACAACTACGTACTGGGGGGCTTTGGGCAAAAGAAGGAAAAAAATCTATTAAAAAAAAAAGGAACAAAGAAGCCTGGGTGACAGTACATCTGTTTACAACACGGTCCACTGAATATTTTAAGCCCACTGTTGAGACCTACTGCTCAGAAAGAGATTCCTTTCAAAATGTGACTGCTCATTGACAAGGCACCTGGTCACCCAGGAGCTCTGATGGAGGTGTACAAGATTAACGTTGTTTGCAAGCCTGCTAACACAGCGTCCACTCTGCAGCCCATGGATCGAGGAGTCATTTTGACTTTCAGATCTCATTATTTAAGAAATACATTTCACAAGGCTATAGCTGCCATAGATGGTAATTCTTCTGATGGATCTGGCCAAAGTAAACTGAAAACCTTCTGGAAAGGATTCACCATTCTAGATGCCATTAAGAACACTTGTGATTCATGGGAAAAGGTCGAAATATCAACACTAACAGGAGTTTGGAAGTAGTTGATTCCAACCCTCACGGATGACTTTGAGGGGTTCTGGACTTCAGTGGAGGAAGTAACTGCAGATGTGGTGGAGACAGCAAGGGAACGAGAACTGGAAGTGGAGCCTGGAGACGTGACTGAATTGCTGCCATCTCATGATAAAACTAAGGGGCGAGGAGTTGCTTCTTATGGATGAGCCAAGAAAATGGTTTCTTGAGACGAAATCTCCCGGTGAAGACTGTAGACATGACAACAAAGGACTCAGAATATGACATAAACTTAGCTGATAAAGCAGTAGCAGGGTTTGAGAGAAGTGACTCCAATTTTGAAAGAAGTTCTACTGCGGGGAAAATGCCATCAAAGAGCGTCACACGCTACAGAGAAATCGTTCATGAAAGGAAGAGTCAAAAATGCAGGAAACTTCACTGCTGTCTTATTTAAGAAATTACCAGAGCTGCCCCGACCTTCAGCAGCCACCACCCTGAGCAGTCAGCAGCCGTCAACATCGAGGCAAGACCCTCCATCAGCAAAAAGATGACAGCTCGCTGAAGGCTCAGGTGATGGTTAGCATTTTTTGCAATAAAGTATTTTTTAATTAAGGTGTGTCCATTCTTTTTAGACATAACGCTGTTGCACAGTTAACAGACTACCGTATAGTGCAAACCTAAGTTTGATATGCATGAAGAAACCAAAAAATGTGTGTGGCTCACTTTATTGTGATATTCGCTTTATTGAACTGGTCTAGAACCAAATCCACAATACCCCCGAGGTATGCCTGTACCACGTTTATTATTTATTTAAAAACAAATACAGTTTTGAAAAACCACAGTGATGTGAAACACAACATTTAAATTTCCCCTCTTTAATCTTCACAAACTATTAACGTCCGTGGAAAGAATGAACAGCAGTGAACTGTAAATCTTTTCCTCTAGCCTCAGTGAGATGTGTCAAAATCCTTGCAGTCATCAGTGAAAGAATCCATCCTTAGGAGATAAATAGGGGTCTCATCAGGGAGACGTCATACTGGTTAGTGATCCAAGGATGTCCCTGGGCAGGCCATACCTGGCTGCCCGATCCTCTACTGTACAACCTGCCAGGTATGCCCGCAGCTCACTAGAAATGGACGTTAGGCATGTGGCCTCTAAGGGACCCCAGACCCTGCAGTTTCCTTGTGCTGCTATGAACTCCTCCTCAGACTGGCTTCTCATCCTTTGTGGCCAAAATGCACCCTGTGTGGTAACTGAGATGTTGGAAGCTCGTGTCCAAGTCCTCCATGATGCTGTCTGTTATAAATACGGCTGTGTTCCCTGTTTGCATCCTTTCTTAAAGTTAGGTCAGCTGGGTGCTGGGTCAGTGAGAATGAGGAGGGGAACCTGAAACCCACTCTGGGGATGACACAGTACAGCAGCACAGCACTGCGTCCTTTCATGGGACAATGAGCAGAAATCACAATGAGCTACTTGTTAGATCCTTAGGGAACACAAGAATACCAATATGACCTTTTAAAAACTAATCACGGAATGTAGCTTTAAGCTGCTATGGCCCACTTAGTTAATGGTTAAAGCCCTCTGCCACTTGTCACAGTTACAGATTGGTCACAGCAAATAAGAGGCTGTAAAGAAGGAAGTCATACAAGCACTTGCAAAAATTTAATTAGAAAAAAGTGTTTTAAAAAATATTTAGCAGAATTATACTCTATGGGCCAAACATGTACCCACTCAAATTAAGTTAATCAGACTCCCAAGTTTGTTTTTTAACTTTGTTTCATTCTACAGAGCATAAATATTAAATGCTTATAAAATACACTTCATTTGAAACGATTTAAATACAAAACACAATTCAAGCACAAAACAATGCACTGTGGTCTCATGAACACATTTACAAAACACAGTAATGAAAAATTAACAGCTTCAAATAAGTAGATAACACAACGCAAAGGCTTGCCCAACAAATGACACTTTAAACAGAGGAAGAAAAAAGTACAAGGTCAATTAGTGTTATTCTTTAAGTACTACCGCATGAGATTAAAAAATAAAGTTTTAAGTTCTAGTAGTGGTATTAAATAGCTAATCTGGATTAAAAATAGCAACGAGGTCTTTAAATTACTTAAATTATGAGAAAATTCTGACTTTCTAGTTGGCAATGTGACCTTTAAAATAAGCTAAGAGTGCAAATCATAAGTAACAACATGGAGACGCTGAAAATGTCACACATTTCTTATACTAAAGCTGGTACTCTGCTGGCCCATACACACGCAGGACAGACTGACCTTTCTGGTTCAATGACGAGAGTAGAAAATTGTGATTCTTAGAAGAACCTCACATAAAGTCCAAGAACAAAACACGTTCGACAAAAAAACTAACCTGTGCGCTTTTGTTTCTTAAAATAAAACAAAACAGTATAAATCAGATTTTTAACCTACTAGGTGAAAATCCGTTCTTAAAAGTGTCACAGTCGGATTTGTCGTCTTTTTCAGCTGAAGGGGTGAAGCACGATAGCCACAACTTTGTTACAGACTAAAATCCAGCAGGTAATCCCAACACCACCTAAAAATAAAGACATTCAACCTAAGAGAGCACGCCAGGAGTTCCGCCCACGGCGCCTGCCTCTGCTCCCTTTAACTTAGAGGAAAGGAGAGCATTTCATGTCTCGTTGAGCAGCGCTGGGCTAAGAAAGACCAAGTTCGTGTTTGGTGGCTTCAAATTCATCAGACTTTTACTGATTCACAGGACTCCCTTCTGTACTCAGCAAGAATTACTCAGAATGGGCCCTGATTTGAATTTCTCACTCCTGCGAGAGATATGCAGCATTATTTATGATATTAGTGGACTGGAAAACCACCCTGTGAGACTTTGTTTGTCCCTTCTCGGAAAAGCACTATGAACGAGGCAAGGTTTACCACCCACACCTTCCTTGCCCCACTGATAACTGAGACAACAAGACAGGCTGCAAGAGGGGCCCACAGCCCGCTGGATGCCTGGAAGGGCAGCCTCCAGCCCCTCTGCTGGGCACCACTGAGAAGCCGCCAGCAGAGCCCTCACGCTGTGTCTGGATAAGGGGAGGGGGGAGGGAGGGAAGGGGGCCTGGAGAAATAGGAAATCTCTGAAATAGTCATTCCTTAATAATTCACTTCTAGCACTATCACAAATCACAATCAAAGACCGCCTGACAAGGACGTGTGCTGCAGTATTACTCTCGACAGCAAAACATTAGGGCCTAAACAAACGTCCTTTAACAGGGAAATTAGTAAATTATGACTCATCCAACAGCTATGCAAAATTCCTTAATAAAAATGTTTATTGATATGGGAAAGGGCCTAGAATATAAAGTAAAAAGGGGTAAAAAATTTTATGTGCCAGATGACCTTAACTGTATAAAAACAATTAGAAAAAAAGACTGGAAAAAATATAGCACAACGTTAAGAGGGGTTATCCATAGCTAATGAGACTTTTTTTAATTGTTCTTACATTTCTAACCATGCTACAGTGACACGTCCTACCCTGTTAACGTCCAAAGGAAATTACCTTTCAAAAATAAAGGACGGCCGTTAGCAGCAAACGCTGCCGAGAGGCTAAGCAAGACAGGAACTGAAAGGCGGTCACGGCACTTGGGAACGAGAAGTGGCACTTCAATAAACAGGGTCAGGGACCTCAGGGACCAGGCTTGCATTCTGGGAGCAGACGCAGGGTGACTTCAGCTCTGCTAGTTAGCACCTCGGTGACCCTGGACAAGTGAAGCCACTTCTGTAGACCTCAGTGTCTCCACTGCGAGCCTGTGTGAGGCTGAGACCCAGGGCACTGCCCACTCGTGACATGGGCCGTGAGGATGACGTCAGAGTGACCTCCTCTTCCCCTACATCCCTGCACATAAGCCCACCCGTACCCTTCCGCGGCTCCCAAGGGAGCTCTTACCTGCCACTCTCGTCGGGAAGGCTACCAGACGGTCTAGCGGAGTGATCCACTTGCTCGGCACCACAGCCACAGGCACAGAGTAATACCTCCAAATGAGCGAGACCATCAGGGCCGCCTGTAAAGACATGCCGGTGAGGGGGACAACCTGCCAGTCCCGGAGCCGACCACCACAGCAAGAGGGGGATGGCGACAGCAAACCAAGGAAGCGCTCCAAATCCACGACCTTGAGCCCTGGCAATCCGTCACCAATAACACATACACACCATTAAATTAACGGATAAACCAAGCGCTCCCATAACATAGGTGTTCTGTCCTCATGGAGTGTCTCCTTTAAGGAGCCAGACTAGGCTAAATACACCTTATTAGTGACAAAAGCAATCAGAGGCCTCTAAGATCCTTGAAAAACTAGTTAATTCTCGCATCCGCACAGGAGTGCTGGCAGGAGTGCAGAGCGAGCCCTCTCCAAGTTTAAGCGGTGGGCAGAGGAGAGATGCTTTCTCCTTCCTCCTTTCCCTAGCAGCGTTCCTTCACTTGTCTTCTGTTCCCTTCGGGGCCTTAACATGCCACTCAAATGAGCAGACCTAAAAGAGGGCATCTGGCTTCATTCCTGTCCCTGAAACCTATCTCACAGCAGTGACAGCGCCTCAGGATCCCTGTACTTAAATCTACCCGACAACCTGGGCTTTGGGGGGCAGGCTCAAGTCCTTTGCCCCAGTAAAGCTCACACGTAGTACAGAAACTCAGAGATCACTTACAGCGGCCACTGAAGTGTGGCGCAGCATATCCACCACCTCAGGGTAAAGAGCAATAATTCCACAGGCAACGAAACAAGTAAAAAGCCCCCGGACAGGAAAGTCGGGAATCAGTGGCATGGCACTTAAACGAGGACAACGGGCTCCCTACCCAGACAGGAGACAGTCTCTGACACAGCCGCACACCACGGAGCGAGCAACGGCCAAAGTGACCACCATCTGAGGAAACCCCAAGTCGAACTACGCTGCTCCCACCTCAGCCCCCAGGCCCCCAAACCACCCTGGAACAGAGGCCGCATGAAAGAACTCACTTCAACGTCCACCTGCTACACAACCCCATACTTAACTACTCTAACCAAGAGGAAGGCTTTCTTTAGGTCTAACTTACAAATCCAGAGTGCTCAGAGTTGCACGCTGGCCGGACTACGCGGCACGGCAGCTGAAAGCAGAAAAGCCTGAACTCCAGACCTGGATTCTGGGGGCCACACGGCTCTGGAGGAGAGTCCACTATCGACTTTAATGACCCAAGGTGACACCAGAGCGCACTTACTTGTAATATGTAGAAAGCAACACTTATAACCCATTTTATCTTGGCCAACTGAGCTGTCCGTGCTTTCACTGAAAGGAAAAACAGGGTGAAATGATCACGTGAGTCCTTAAAAATGAAGAAAACATTCAAGCACACAGAAATGTTATTCCCTCTCATAAAATATTTTCTCATTACGTAACATTTGCTCAATATTCATAGAAAATATAAAACAGACTTTCTTAAAAGTCACCCACTATGCCATTATTTAAAATAGAATCACACAGATTGTGAGACTTGAAGCTTTCGCTTTGAAAACCCTTAAAGCTATTCATCTAAATCCGAGATTCTTCGTATGACGCCCTTCCCAACAGGACTCAATTCTCCTCCCTGATTTTGCGGTCTACACAGCGCACTAATCCGTAAATGGGAGTCTAGTCTGTCTTGGCCGGGTAGCCCGAGAGTTTGACCAGCCCTGGAGACAGCTCTCACCGTGCACACTCAGCCCACGGGCAGCCCTGAGAACGTGCTCTCCATCCTAGAGACCATCAGGAACAGCGGCAAACATAAGGATGAATAAGCCTGGGCCCCAGCCTGAAGTCTACACTCGGTGAAGGACATTGCTGGGCATTTTCTAGAGAGTGTTCACAAAAGCCCCTGAGAATCCACTATGAGACTTTTTTCTAGGCTTTTCTCAGAAAAGTGTCGGAATTTGAAAATGACAACCTACAGTAACAAGTTGGCTCTGAAGAAAACCTAAGAGGATCCTGGAGGGTTCTGTGTTTAGAAAGCAAAGCTTCACCAGCAAATAAGAAAGTAACAATTATTATTGGGTTTCTTCTAGACAATTTAAACGTTTATATCAACATTTAAAACATCCAGAAATCAGTGCATATATTCTGTGAATCTTTATATAAAGGTTTGCCTATTAATCAGTTCTCTCGAAGCTTTCCACACTACGAGTGAGAACAGTACCATGAGTTTTGAGCTTATCCGTCATCTTGTTGATCCTTCTCTCCAGCCGGGCATATCTGGCGAACTCGTCCATCATGTTGACGGTGGAGAGCTCTTGCTTCATATCCTGGATCTCTGCCCTCATCTGTGACTCCTGCTCTGCATCCTTCTGCAGCACCCTGGACATCTGGCGGAGCCGACAGACAGCTGAGATCAGCGCCTTTCCATGGGGGGCAGACATTCTCCCCCACCTCCTCCACCATCCTATCCGCTGCCTCTTTCAACTGGGCAAGCTGCCCAGCCAGCCTCTGCTGCCTTGTCCTGCCCCTGCTCCCTATAACAACCGGAAAAACAAAACTCCTTCCGATTTGAATTGTTATTCATACAATATTTTTCCTTTTGCAGACATGCCCACGGACTGCTATTGTACAAGTATATATCTTTCACTATAACTGCAAAATTGTAATTATACAATGAAAAGCGATTCCATCCCCAGAGCTGTCATTCAGGTGACAAGGACCACGCATCCTCTTCCTTCCTTTAGAATTCAGTCGTAAATTAGGTGGACAGAGCAGGGTAGGGGTGCAGGGTGCTACTGATGAGGCGGTGGCCCAGCACAGGGACTCGGGGCCCAAGCACAGTGAGGAGGGCATTCCTGCGGAGGAGCACGCTGGCAGGGGGCGGGGTGTCAGAGCCAAGCACTGTGATATGGGGTCTCCAAGAAAGGGTAGCCTGCCTGGGAGTCAGAGCCGGAGCAGAGTGAGGCCGGCACACATGACAAGAGGAAGGCACCCAGCCAAACAGGTGTCCGAGCGCAGGTGAGGCAGGCGGGCAACCACCCTGGGGAGGGGGCAGCAGTGGAGACGGGAGACTAGCTATAAGGATTGATCAAATAGAGTAAGCATCTTGAGGATGATGGGGGCCAGCTTTCTCACTGTCAGAAAAGGGAGAGAGAAATACGGATGGGGAAGAAACTAGAATGAATCCTGAGGTGTTGGATTAGAATTGGAGGTATGGTTGTGAACTCGCGGTTTTCCATAGATGCAAAGACATAAACATAAACGTAAGTGTTTGTAAAGAGGCGCTTCTGACAGCCAGACCCTACACAGAACTTGGCTGGCCCAAGCGCCCTCCAGGAAGCCTGCAGAGGGGACTCAAGTGTGGAGCCCCTCCAAACCCCCCCTAACCCCCTCCCCGCATCTGCCCGTACGCCGCCCAGTGTCCCTGAGCCAGGGACGAGATAGCAGCGGCCGCCAGGTGGCGTCGGACAACCGGCCAGGACGGGCCTGGACCCCCGGACCAGGAAAGTGCACCGGAGCGGAGAAGTCCGGGAGCAGGCTCGGGAGGACTGAGAAGTCCGCGAGGCATGCCTCCGGGAACCGGCCCCGAGTGCCGAGTGAGCATCCCCAAACTGACGCTCACGGCGCTGGATGAGATGCAGAGCACGCAGCATTCCTCTGTGCCATCCCCGCCAAACATCGGACAAAGATGTCCACAGAGGGCCATTCTGCAAAGTCACTGCCCTGCGAGAATCGGAAATGCCAGCCAAGCAAGCCAAGGAAAGACGGAGAATCCTTCCAGATTGAAAAGACACGGCAAGTACGTGCAATGCGCGGAGCTGACGGGGTCCTTTCGCTATAAAGGACGTCGCCGGACTAGCGAAACCCCCTAACGGGAGAGGAGCGATACAACTGGACTGCTGTGCTGTGGACAAGGCCGCTGCGTGCACGCTGAAGAATCGGGGAGTGAGGGGGCTCAGGGTGACAACTTACTTTCAGATGGTTCAGGAAACAAAATCAGTTCTTTGTACTGTATGCATAACTTGTCTGCACGTTTGTTTGTTTCAAAATTTTAAAAGTAGATAAAAAAAGGATGAAAGGGGATAATGTATTTAAGTGTACTGACACGTAGCAAGCGCACAATAAATGAGATTGTCCCTCTAGCTCCCGGTCCGCTCTGAATGGCGCGCAGTAGGACGACTTCAGTCCGAGACAGAAATCGCGCCCCCCCCGGGGGGGGGGGGGGGGGGGGCTGGCCTGCCACGGGCGCATGCGCAGGTCCCCGGGATGCCCGCAGAGGCCCCTCCCCGGCGCCTGCGCAAGGAGGGCTTCAGCGCGGGGGCGGGGTTGGCAGATCTCTATGGCGCCTGCGCAGTAGCGCAGTGTGTTTGCTACTGCGTAGCTTCTTGCAGGCCTCGAGCCTGGATCCGGGGTCTTCAAACCCAGCTCCGTCTTCGTCCCCTCTGTCTTGACCTGTACCCAACACTCTAACTAAAGGACATATACTCCAGCCTGACCCACCCTTGAGAAGAGAATAGGGATGGGCCAAATTCTCTTAAAAATTACAGAAGCATCTTTCAAGAGCAAGGAGTCTACAGATTCTGCTTAAACTTTGTACAACAAACACGTGCAAGGTGGGGGAGGGACTTCTTGAGGTGGTAGAGATGTCCTTTATCTTGACCGTGGTGGTGGTTCCCATACTGAGGAAGTGGGCCAAAACTCACCACGTCACCCAACTGGGACGAGTAAATTTCACTGAATGCAAATGACACATCAATAAACCAGACTTTTAAAACTAGATTTTAAAAAGAAACAGACGTGCAAACACATTCTTTAGCTTCATAGAGAATATACAAAACGCTTAAAAAGTGAACAGGCCGAAAACGGTTCCTCAGGAGTGGAAGGTGCCTGAGGGCGGGAAAATGAACATGAGGGGAACTGAAGAGGATTGTGGTTAAATCAGACAACCGTAGTGCTCAAAAAAAAGGACTGTATATCACATCTATAAGTACACTGAAAACCTTTAGAAGTATTTAAGTTTGCAAATAGGTACCAACATTAATCCAAAGTCTCCTCATAAGTGTTAAAATGTGCTAGAAGTATGAACTGAATGGTAAGATTTAATGAGATTGAATTTAAATATAATTCAAATATTAATTTTTAAAACAGTAACACATTTCTGAAACCTTTATGGACCCAAAAATACCTTCCAGGACTTTAAACCTCTCACCTGACAGAAACAGATAAGCTGTGCTGAGTACAGCTTTTCAAGGTCCTGGAGATGGGTCCACCAAGACTTCTGAAGCAGAAAATGAGTTTTTAAAAAATCTTATCACGATAACTCAGACAGTGGGAGAATTTGAGGAGAGAACCAACCCTTCTTTTTTTTTTTTTTTAAGATTTTATTTTTCCTTTTTCTCCCCAAAGCCCCCTGGTACATAGTTGTGTATTTTCAGCTGTGGGTCCTTCCCGTTGTAGCATGTGGGACTCGGCCTCAGCATGGCTTGATGAGCGGTGCCATCTCCGCGCCCAGGATCCGAACCTGCAACACCCTGGGCCACGGAAGCAGAGTGCAGGAACTTGACCACTGGCCATGGGGCGGCCCCAGGACCAATCCTTCTTGTTACTCTTGCGTCCAGACGCTGGCCGCCGGCCTACGTGAGCTCAAAGTATCCTCCTAGCAGTCACCCTCGGATCCTGTCCAATGCCTTTGCCGACAGACAAAATGCCAGGGCTTGACCTTGGGGTCACACCAGGGGGACTCAAATCCCCACTCCGCCACTCACTGGCTGGCACCTCTCTGGACCAGATTCATCTGGAAATCGATGCCCGACGAAGGAAGGCCAGCCCCTCCTGGAACACAGGGGGCACCTCGGGAATGATGAGCTCGGGTGCCCGCTCGGGTGTGTCCCTAACATTAGGGACGGACTCCTCATCCCAGGACAGGGCCAAGGCCCCTGCGAAGCTGCGGGCCCAGAACAGCCCCACGTGCCAAGTTCTGCCAGGGCCGCCCAGGGAACCCCTCCTCAGGGCAATGGCCCCCGCACGTGGACAGCCCCACCTGCATGAGCGCACTCAACCCCTACCACCCCCTCAGCCAGCCCCTAAACTAATACTTGGGGGCCATGCTGATGCCTGGTCCAGAGCAGGAAATCGCTAGGTGACAGCGCTCCCTGGAAGGAGGGAGGCTCTCGGGAAGACACCCACACGGGCAGGTCCAGCAGCGTCCATAACTCGGCTCAGGGACCCGGGCCCCTAGAGGAAAGGCAGGCGGCCACTTTTTAGAGCAGGAAATTAAGGTAATTTCGAACTCGTCCAATATAAAAATCGCAGTGAGCCCCACAACCCAAACCCCGGACGGCAGCCTGCAGCATGCCACGTGCCAGGTCTACACAATAGGGGTCTCTGCAGAAGGGGCCGCTGCGCTTGCGCAGTGCGAGGGGCTCGCGGAACCCTCACCGCGCCCTCCGCCGTGTCAGCCCCATGCGCCTGCGCAGTGCGCCTCCCTGCAACCCGCGCAGAGCCAGCGTTCTCCAACCAGCATCCTTGTCCCCCTCCTCCTCTGCCTCTGGCGGAAGAAAGTCCTGGCCCGCCTACTAAATGAACTACGCTCTCTCATGTATGCGTCCAGTGAGCAGCTTGAAGGGAAGAAAGAACTCAGGAAAATTCCAACCAAGTCAGCAGCAGGGACTGGGGTCTGCTTACCAGGCACCCACCACACCCCAGTATCCGGCTGAGACCCCTTCCCAGGACCTTGAGAGGCTTTGCTGGGCCAAGGGCTTCCGATCCTTCAGAGACTTCCTGACTGCGCCCCTCCCTTGCTTCTGGCTGGACAGAAGAAGCATCATAAACACTGTAGGGAAAGTTATAATCTGAAGTATAGGGGCGTGGCCCATTCCCAGTCTAACTTTCTGTTTGTGGTGGGGAGGCTTTCCTGCTTTAGTGCTCATCTCAGGGCCTGTGATGGGGCAGCCTCTAATGGTCGTGAAGGAGCAGCACGGGACCACGGTGTTCCTTACAGCTTTTCACTGACCCTCACCCCAAACTCAGGGACCAGGCAGGCCAGATCTCTTCATTATTTTCCTTGTTTTGAACGCCAACAAGGGGGGCTGCATTCTGCTAAAATAACTGTTTTCCTTTTGAACTTGGCGAACAACTCCGACAAACAGTGTTATGTGCCATCAAAGCGAACCAGATTTAAGAAAGCTAACTGCTTTGAGAGTAGAGAGGTTATACAGCCTGTAGGAAGCAACACAGATCTTCACACAGGTCCCAGGACAAACCCAGTCCTCCTTCATCTAAATGATGAACAGCCACCCTAGATTGCGCAAGCCTCAGCCGTGTCTAGGCTGCAGCAATAACCTCTTGTGGCAGGGGCCTAGCTGCAGAGCACACGCTTGGCGAAGGAGCCTGAGATGACGGCTGGTCTTATTTATAGCTGCTGCCATACCCAAACACACACGCCTCCTTCCCCCGCAGCTAATGAGAAATTATGAACAATTCATAGAGGAACATAAAACCCACACGGCCTCTTTGAGCAAATGAGATTAGTTGCATGTGGCTCCAACATGAGGTGAAATAGGATGGGGTAGATAGAAAGAATAGACGTGATACTGCAAGAAAGATGGACAGGCAACCCAGAGAATGGGAGAAAATATGTGCAAATCATCTATCTGATAGGGAGCTGATATCCAGAATATATAAGGAACTCTTGACTCAACAACAAAAAAACAAACAGCCCCTCACTCCCGCTGTGGGTCTACAGAGGGCGCCCTTCACCTGGGGACAGCTCCTGATGCCCAATTAAAAAAGGGGCAAAGGACGGGAATAGACTTTTCTCCACAGATGTACAGATGGCCAATAAGCAAATGAAAAGATGTTCAACATCACTAATCTTTAGGAAAATGCAAATCAAAACCACAATGAGATATCATCTTGCACCTGTTAGGATGGCTATTATCTAATTTTATAAATAAAATGACAAGTGTTGGAGAATGTGGAGAAATTGCAACTGTTGTGCATTGCTGGTGAGAATGTAAAAATGGTGCAGCTGCTGTGGAAAACAGTATGGCAGTTTCTCAAAAAAATTAAACGTAGAATTACTGTATGATTCAGCAATTCCACTTCTGAGTATTTACCCAAAAGAACTGAAAACACAGACTTGACCAGATCTTTGTACACCAATATTCTAGCAGCATTGTTTACAATAGTCAAAAGGTACAAAGTACCACAATGTCCATCAAAAGATGAATGGATAAACAAAATGTGGTATATACATACACTGGAATATTATTCAGCCTTAAAAAGGAATGAAATCCTAACACACACTACAACAGGGATAAACCCCAAAGATATTATGCTGAGTGAAATAAGCCAGACATAAAAGGACAAATGTTGTATGATTCCACTTATATGAGGTACCTAAGTAGTCAAATTCATAGAGACAGACCGTAGAAGGGTGGGTGCCAGGGAGAGGGAATGGGGAGTTAGTGTTTAATGGGTACAGAGTTTCAGTTTGGGAAGATAAGAAAGTTCTGGAGATGAATGGCAGCGATGGCTGCACAACAATGTGAATGTACTTAATGCCACTGAACTGTACACCTGAAAATGGTTAAAATGGTAAATATTATGTTATGTATATTTTACCACAATTTTTTAAAAAGAAGAAAAAAGATGAGCAGGGCCAGCTCTTCAGGGGTCTTGTATGCAGTGCTAAGTACTTGGTACATCATCTTTAAGACTAGGAGGCATCAGGAAAGATTCTGAAGCGGGGGACAGGGACTAAGAGAGAAGTCCCTATGCCTCAGAACAATAGGGGTAGTAAGGCCCTAGAATAGACCTTGACACAAAACAGGCACTCAGTGAATGTTAGTGCCCTGTAGGCGATTCCGGCTCAGCACCGATATGTACGGCAGAGCAGAACCCTGCCTGATCTTTTGGCTCCATCCTCTCACCTTCCAGCGATACATAAGAAAATGCTCCACAGCTATTCACTATTCATAGGGTTTCCATGGCCAACTTTCTCGGATATGGGTGGCCAGGTCTTTCTTCCTAGACTCAATGAATACTGGTAGAATAAAACATAAAGAAGTAGAAATCCCACCTAGTCTCAAATACACCACCACCAGCAGCAACTCACAGCAAGAGAGAAAAGCAGGGAGAACTGAGTTTCCCAACACAGTGCTACAACACATGGGCTCAATCTTTAAAGTCTCAGTCTGAGTCAGAGCCTCACACTGGCCCTGGGCAGAGGGCGCCCTCCCCCGGGGCACAGCTCTCTGTTGCCCATACACACCCCCATCCAATTAGCCACCAAACCCCTATGCACGCTGCATAAGGCAAAGGGGCAGAACTAGGAGAATCACAAACCAGGGATCCAATCTCCACCGCAACAGTCACTAACCGAATGACTTAGTGCAACGACTAGACCCTCTTGAGTCAGACTCCGCCCCTGGGAGCTAAAGGAAGATGGGGTAACATTCACCTCCCAGAGCAGCGCTAACAACTGGACACGAAGTGATGTACTCGTGCCTGGGCAAACGCCTCGCAGAGAGAGTGCTCCTCAGTGTCGCTCTCTGAGACACAGGAAGCATCACACAGTACCGAGATTCCCTGTCTACACTGTCTCCCACCCCACCCCAAGAATGGGGGCCCCTGCACCCAGAGATCCGTCTCTTCCGCAGCTGGCACAGCTGGCACCGCGTGCGAGGAAGGCCAAGGCCTCCTGCAAACCCTGGACGCCGTGCTGCACGAGGCACTGTTCCCCAGCAGCCGAAGTCTGCTTGACCACTCCAGAGTCCGGGGAATAACGGAAGTGGGGGCGGCTGGCAGAGGGACACTGAGGACGCCCAGCCTGAGGACTGGGGCCACGTGAAAACGTGGCCAAGTGTTGCAAGGGTTTTTGCTTTTTTTTCTTTTCCTCTCCCAGAATCCAGAAATCCGGATTTGAGGGTAAAGCTTTGCAGCTTTTAGACGCTAGCAACTAGCTCAAAAAAACCTTAAAACAGAAAACAGCCCAACCAAGACCCTTCTGGGAGCCGAACGCGGCCCTCACGCGGCCAGTTTGAGACCCCTGTGCCCACGCCAGGGGACAGAGCGGCGACCCGCCGGCCCCTGGAAGGCCAGGCTGCACTTACGAAAGACGAAAAGGACGGGAGGAGAATCCTGAGGACATTGCACCCAAACACGAAGCTGAGCACCAGCAGCCACGCCCAGCGGTCGGCCTCGGCCGCGCTCATCCCGGACGCTCCCACGGCGCCGGCTAAGCCACCGCAGGGACTCCGCTACCAAAGCTCCATGGGGACCACGCCGGCGGCCGCGCCTGCGCAGTGAGGCCCCAGTGCCCCGCAGAGCCGTGCCGCCGCGCCAGCGCGCTGCGCCGCACTCGCAGGGAGGCGGGGCCGTCTTGCCCACGCGGTCCTGAGTAACGCGTTCCAGCCTCCTGCTTGGCCTTCCCGGTTTCCGTAGCCTTTTCGCGCGCGCCCCAGGACTCGCGCGGAATAAGTTCCAGGGCCTCGTGGTTTGGTTACCACCGATGCTCTAGTTTCGTCGTTTCTGCAAATCACTTGTTATGATGTGCTTAGCGCTTTTTTTATGGTGCATTTAATTCAAAATAAACTTTTCCATAAATAGACAACTACTGTAATTAGAGTAGCAGGTAACAGTAAAAAAATGTTTTGGAAGTAATCATATGTAAAATGTCTTAAGTTTATATTTCAAAACTAAGCGCGGCAAGAAAAATAAGCAATATACAACACTGCATACCTGAAAAACAAGTATTAATTTGTTAACCTAAAAATAAAGAGCAAAATGAGAGGGATAGAGGCATTTATTTTGGGATCAAAGAATTGCAATTGAGAGAGCACAGATTCAGGTAAAAACCCAAGTAGTGCCCTGATTACAGGAGAGGGGCTCAGGGTTTTTATGGGCAAAAGGAAGGAAGAGGTAAGTCGTGCTAAAGAAGAGTTCATTGGTGCTGGATGAGGTAAGGCTAAGTTTGTACTTCATAGATTAGTTAGCAGTTCCATCATAAGCAAAGTCCCGTTTCAGCAGTCCTTACAAGCAGGAAATTCTTGTCCTTACTGACTTCTTGGAATGTTGGCGGTTTGCTCCAGTTTGGAAGATACAGAAAACAAGACGTGCAAGACAATTCCTCTGCGATGGCGGCTCCAGCTCTATTTTAATACGGCTCCAGTCGTGTCGTAATTCACAAATTGAAAGGCACTGTTTACAATCACCGTGATAAAATAACCTACATTTAGGTGAAGATGAGGTTTTGCAGCAAAAGAACCCCAATTCACAATGATGTATAGTAAATAAAGCAAAAGATGTTGAGCTGCCTCTTCTGCCGTGGTTGGAGTCTGGGAACCAATTCCTAATCAAAATGAATCAAGGACCCAGGTTCTACGAATTTCTGTTTCAAGAAAACATGTGAAGCAAAGCTATTCAATAGCGCTAGAGTAAATTATTTATATGGAAGGATGTCTTGGCTCAGAGGTGATGCTGAACTAACCAAAACCAAAGACAGGCTTGTAGCCTGCATCTCCTCCATAGCCTTCCCCTCCCGCTGGACCACCCAAATCTGCAGCCCGGCTACTGGCTCCTCTACTCACTAGAGATTTAGAAGAATTTAAAGGGAGAAACCACCTCATGGAAAGCAATAGCAGCTCCTCCTGCCTCTCCTCCACCGCCCCCAGTCTCTGCTTTCAGGCTGAAGAGGAGAGGATCAGCTGTTCCCTACTCCTACCACACCCCACCGCACTACCGCATACCCCCGGAGCAGGATCTACAATTCCTGGTGAGGTAAGAATTTGACAAAAAACACCGGAGGATGTCCTTATCTGTGTAGCAGTGGTGGGAGAGGACCCGCAGTACCCAGCCTTCAGAGGTAACCCAATTTGAATAACTCAGCTCTCTCCTATTGCTTCATTTGGGCAGCTCTCAAAAAGGGCACTAACAGGAGCCGGTCCGGTGGGGCAGCAGTTAAGTGCACACGTTCCGCTTCAGTGGCCCGGGGTTTGCGGGTTTGGATCCCGAGTGCTGACATGGCACTGCTTGGCAAGCCATGCTGTGGTAGGGGTCCTACATATAAATTGAGGAAGATGGGGCACGGATGTTAGCTCAGGGCCAGTCTTCCTCAGCAAAAAGAGGAGGATTGGCAGCAGATGTTAGCTCAGGGCTAATCTTCCTCAAAAAAAAAAGGGGGGGGGCACTAACAGGCGGCCCCAAGGCCTAGTAGTTAAGTTCAGCTGGCCCCACCTTGCTGGGTTTGGTTCTGGGCATGCCCCTACACCACTCATCAGCGGGCATCCTGTGGTGGGGACCAACAGACCGACATACAAAATAGGGAAGATTGGCACAGGTGCTAGCTCAGGGCGAATCTTCCTCAGGAAAAAAAAAAAAAATGGGCACTAACAATTGAAGGCTGAATTATTCTACTAACATGTGGAAAGAAAACGTGGAAGCCAAGACAGCTCAGTATGAGTCAGTCTAGATCTAGTAACCAGAGAGATGCTCAGAACTGAGTGACTTAAGGTCAGTTACTGAGGGTGGCCAACACAGGTGGCTTCCTCAGGCACACCCAGAAGGCAGCACTGATGCAAGATGAAAACGAAATTGCCTCAACTATCCTAAAACAGTGAAAACAGAGGGGACAAAGAGAAGAAACAATTTAATGGGAACTGATATGCTCAGTTTCCCTACTTGGTTTTACTAAATGAAGAAGAAGAAGAAGAACATGATGAAGATGATGATAATCACATACAGGGTCAAATCAAAGAGCGGAATGACAATCTTTCCACTGGGTGCTGGGGGTACTGCAATATTCAGAATGAATTAAGTAAAACCTGCAGTGTTTTCTCTGTAACTGACTGGCACAAACTAAGCACAGGCCGTTATCTCCCATGCTGAAGTTTTATAGCCACGGCATTGCTCAGTGGCTGTCAGACACCTGGACTTCTATATGTTGGCCTCTGTTTGAAGATCCAAGATCACTAACAATGGATGAAGTAGTAGGATCTCTTGGAATATTACATTTTAGTACAGTTGAATATTTAAGCATTCTTGTGTGTGTGTGTGCACGCATGCACGTGTGCATGTATGTATGTAGGTGTGTGAGAGGAGCTACTCAGAAAGAAAAATATAACATAATTTCAGCTATTTTGCTGTGTTTTTGTATCATGTTTAAAAAAAGCATTTATGCAAAATTTTCAAATGCAAATGTTAAATTATCCTTAAAGGCAACACTGTTAATATTGCTAGATGGTGGTCATACAACATTTTGAATATACTAAATACAATCGAATTATACACTTTAAAATGGTTAATTGCATGTTATGTGAATTTCACCTCAATTAAAAATGTATATATTGGTGCCGGCCTGGTGGCGCAGCGGTTAAGCGCACACATTCCACTTCGGTGGCCCGAGGTTCAGTGGTTTGGATCCCAGGTGCAGACATGGCACCGCTTGGCACACCACACTGTGGTAGGCATCCCACATATAAAGTAGAGGAAGATGGACATGGATGTTAGCTCAGGGCCAGTCTTCCTCAGAGATAAGAGGAGGATTGGCAGCAGTTAGCTCAGCACTAATCTTCCTCAAAAAGAAAATATATATATATATATTGCTAGAACCAAATAACCTTTAAAATGTTTTTATTTTAGTATCTTTGTTATGCTAAGCCCATCTGAATATGCAAAATTCAGTAGGTTAAAAATTAATCTTCTTATTGTTATTAGTGCAGTAGACTTCATTTGAATATCAAATTTTCACAGACTTTGTACTATGTCCAGAAATTTATTCCTAAATAAACCTTTCATTAGTTTTTCTTTTTTAAATAATTTCAAACCTATAGAGATGTTGCAAAAAATAAAAATGGTGTCAAGAACACCCAACACCCTTTACTTAGATTCACCAACTTTAACATTTTATCCTATTTGCTTTATCATGTTCTCTCTCTCTCTTTCAGTATAACACTAAGAATATTCTCTTATATAATCACAGTGCATTTATTAACTTCAGTAAAGTTAACATTGATGCAATACATTCATCTAATCTGCCATTTGTGTTCCAATTTTGTCAGCTGACCAAATAATGTCCTTTGTAAGATTTTCCCCCTCTGGTACAAGATCCAGTCCAGGGTCAGGTATTGCATTTAATTGACATGTCTCTTTAGCCTCCTTAATGTGGAACATTTCCATTGCCTTTGTCTTTTATTACATTGACATTTTTGAAGATACAGTTCCCCTACCTTAAAAAAAGGCTTTTAAGAAACTGCTAGGGGGCCAGCCCGGAGGCACAGCAGTAAAGTTCACATGTTCCACTTCAGCGGCCTGGGGTTCACCAGTTTGGATCCTGGGTGCAGACATGGCACCACTTGTCAAGCCATGCTGTGGTAGGCGTCCCACATATAAAGTAGAGGAAGATGGGCATGGATGTTAGCTCAGGGCCAATCTTCCTCAGCAAAAAGAGGAGGATTGGCGGCAGATGTTAGCTCAGGGCTAATCTTCCTCAAAAAGAAAACAAAAAGAAAGAAACTGCTAAACTATTTTCCAAGGTGGTTGTACCATTTTACATTCCTACCAGTCGTATATATGTCCAGTTCCTCCACATCCTCGCCGATAGTTGGTATGGTGAGTCTTTTAACTTTTAGTCATTCTAATAGGTGTGTAGTGGTATCTCATTATAGTTTTCTGCTGTATTTTCATTTCCCTAATGACTCACATTGAGCAGGTTTTCATGTACTTACTTGTCATTCTTAACTCTTCCTTGATGAAGCATCTATTCAAATCTTTTGCCTCCTTTTTTACTGAGTTGTTTATTTTCTTAGTATAGAGTTTTGATTTCATTCTGGATACAAGTCCTTTATCTGGTATATGCTTTGTAAATATTTTCTCCCAGTCTGTGGCTTGCTTGTCTTTTCATTCTCTTAAAAGCATTTTTTTTTTTTTAAGGATCAGAAGATTTTAAATTGCAGTAACAGAAAACAGATCGGTGATTGCCTGAGGCTGAGGGTGTGACCAAGACTGGCTGAAATGGACAGGAGGAATCTTTCCCAGAAGATTTGTGTGTTCTAAAACTGGATTGTGGTGATGATTGTAAAACTCTGTAGATTACTAAGAACCGTTGAATTTTACACTTACAGCAGGTGAGTTTTATGCAATGGTTTTTTACTACAATTAAAAATTTAAGAATAAAATTTTTTAAGGCATTTTTTAAACCTTCAGTGTCAGGCACTTTACCATCAGCAGGGTGTAATGCCATGGTGAACCAAACGTCCCCAGTCTTTGTTCTCCTGGGGCTTAACTAAACAAATGACTATAGGGGCTGGCCCCGTGGCTGAGTGGTTAAGTTCGTGCGCTCCGCTGCAGGCGGCCCGGTGTTTCGTTGGTTCGAATCCTGGGCACAGACATGGCACTGCTCATCAAACCACACTGAGGCAGCATCCCACATGCCACAACTAGAAGGACCCACAACAAAGAATATACAACTATGTACCGGGGGGCTTTGGGGAGAAAAAGGAAAAAATAAAATCTTAAAAAAAAAAACAAAACAAAAAAACAAATGACTCTAAGTACAGTAAATAAATGCCAGCATGCAAAGCGTTTAGAGGGGACACATAGGTGTATCTAGGTAACTGTCTATGACCTTGTTCCAACAGTGCGTGATGGGTTAATGGATGCTCATTAGATTGTTAGTAAATAATATAAAATAAAAGAGGATTATGCATGAAATAATGATGGTATGCGCACCGTTTAAAACTTTTTTCAAAAATGCTGTACAGGATGCTATTAAATACGGAGGAGTTTGATCTAATGTGGGGGCTGAGCACTCGGGGATTAACAAAGGATTTCATATACTTCACTTTTTTCTTCTCACGCGCAGGGAAAAATACACCAGATTTATTAATGGGTGTTAGAAATTTCCAAGAGAAAAATGCAACCTACTGATTCCCGTGGCTTCCCCCCAACCATGAACTATTGTTGCACTGGAAGAGGCAATTCTCCTTTCCCTTTAGATTGGCTCAGATGAGCGAGCTGGAATTTTCCACGCTGAGTTTCACCAAGACTATGAGGGTGTACAAGACAGGCACACAAGTGAAATAAACTAATCTACAAGTCTGAGGCCACTCCTCCCACTTAGCGTTAGTAATGGCTAGAATAACTCTGCTGGCCCAGCCAACAGGACAGGTATATTTTGATGACGAGAAAGCTTTTTTTAGATCAAACCTAAATTTATGGTATTTCACAAACAAGTGGTAGGCCGAGCTGACTACATAGCCTGGCACCACCGAAAGGAGCAAAGAGCATTTTACAATGTGCACATGTGATCAATGCTAGCAAAAGGAAGATGACAGAAAAACCGTGGGACAATCAAGACCATAAGTCACAAAATAAAACCAGATTACACTTAAGCTCTCTCGGCAGGAAAAAGTATGTAAGACTCATCTATTTTTGCTAATTATGCTGTCTCTGGTTTCTCTGAATGGAAAGGAAAATGAGAAGTCATTCAGATGGAAATAACATTTTATAATCATTTAACTATAATGAAATGTCACGTTATGTTCCCTCTCCTTATTTTTTACCTTAATGAAAATTACACCAAAGTGAACTCTTCATCAATTACAATGCTATTAAGAAAGGATTCAGAAAGAAACCTTTTTTATTTATTTTTTTGAAAAATAGAAAAGTAGCATTAGGAGAACATTTTTTTTCTGCTTTTGTTGTTCTGGCCAACACTCCTAACCACAGAGGTGGGACAACATCCAACCAGACTTGAGACAGCTTCCTCCTGTAGATTTATGAATGGGGCATCCCTCAAACCGTGTCAGCTGAACACGTCTATACCATTGCCTCTGCTTCTACAGAAGCCAGGGAAACCCTGAACCCTCTCACGTGATTTCAAGAATCAGGTACAAAAAGTGCGCTTAACACTGCAGTAGATTGTTTTTGCTCAAGTCTGGAATATCATGAAGGGGCTGTCCGTTCGAGGGGCTGATTCTCTTCTGAAGCCACAGAAGCTGAGTGAGCTGGAAGAGACGCAGAGAGTGTTCCTGCTGTAGACTGAATGTCTGTGTTCCCCCAAAATTCAAAAGTTGAAACCTAACTCCCAATGTGATGGTATTCGGAGGTGGGGTCGGTCTGTGGGAGGTGATTAGTACCCTTCCTTATAAAAGAGACTCCAGGGAGCTGCCTTCCTCTTTCATCCACCTGAGGACACAGTGAAAAGACAGCCTTCTGTGACCTAGGAAGTGGGCTGTCACCAGACACCGAATCTGCCAGCACCTTGATCTTGGACTTCCCACACTCCACAACTGTGAGAAATAGATTGCTGTTGTTTATAAGCTACCCAGTCTATGATATTTTTGTTACAGCAGCCCTGAACAGACTAAGACACTTCCTTTCCATATTTGGAAAGCCAGGCTTCACTCGAGAACAGGAATGAATAATGTGACCAATTTCTAACTGGCTTAGAATTCTTTCTGAAACGCCAATCAGTGCTATGGACTGCTGGAAGGGAAAGCTTGCAAAAATAATAACTCCAACAATCTTATCCAATAACAGTTATAAAGTCATGTATCCATAAAGGCTAGAAACATACCCTGCCTGCCGAGTTCTATGTCTTTTGGTGGTCTTTTGGCTCCCTCTTTGTGTTCTGGTGTTTCTGGCCAACTCACTCATCGTCGTGACCATGGAGAACTCCCGTATCAGAGCCTGTATTTTTGCTCTCCTCTGTGTCCCTTGCATCTCATCCTTCTGCAGCAGCCTGGATGTGCAACAAGGTGGTGAACAGTAGGCATTCAAGTGTTCTGACATCACCTCCCCTCACACCTCCTCTTGCTCACAGGCCTGTTGCACACCTACCCTAGTTTATCTTCCATCTTCACCCATGAACAAATTGGCCCAGAAACTGGGCTTCTTGAGATGCAGTCAGGTACAGCCCAGCACAGCAGGGTCTAGCACTGTTTCCATGTCTTCCCCTCCCTTCAACTCCATAACTTCTGTCTGGTTTCCACTCTACCACTCACTGAAACTGCTCCATCAGGACAATGGGTGACATCCTTAGTTTTCAATGTAGTAGGCACTTTACAATCCCTATTTGACCTATCCACTTGCCTGTCATTTCAGCCCTTACCTGCACATGTCTTCTTTCACCTACATCCTTCCCTAAAGCTCCAGGCCTGGAGATCCAACTGCCTGCTGGATACTGGATGTTCCCTAAGCATTTCAAACTCACTATGTCAACAGAAAACCCATTTACATCCTCTCAAGCCCCCTGTATCCCTGGCTCGCCATCCACACAGCCTAGTGGACACAGATGATTATCAGCCCACATCAATTCCCCTCTTGTCCTTCCTGACAGAGCCGTTATGTTGTTTAGGCATCTACTCCCTCCACTCCTGTCCCTACCCCCAACTCCATGGGTGGGCTTGATTTGGTCAAAGTGGTCCATTCCCCTTGTATGTGACCCGATTCTAGTCAATGAGTAAAGCCAACCGGCTGAAGGATTCTGGGAGAAGAGACGTTCTTTCCCTGGATGCTATAAACCGGATGTGACACCTAGAATTTCACTTCCAAACTGAGGATGAAGTCAACTTGGAAAGAGGCACAACAAAAGGGAGAAAAGAACCTGGGACTGTGTGAACACATTAAGCTGCTGAATCCCCCAGTCGAGAACATTCTATAGTGGGAGATAATCCATTTTCTCATTTTTTACGCTAATTTGGGTTTCTGTCACTAATAGCCAAAAGTCTCTCTCCTCTCCCTCGCACTGGACCCACCGAAGTGTCCTGTCAGTTCCCCTCACCAAAATATATCTCAAACTCCCCCTCCACAGATCTCCACCCCCAGAGGCAACATCCTAGCCATCTGTTGCCCAGACAACTTCAGAATGTCCCATTCTGGTCTCCTATGCTTCTTCCCAACAACCTGACTTCACATCCTGACCTCTCAGCCTGGCCTCTACTTGGAGTCCAGATCACTGACATCAGTCCCCGCTACCGCCCTTCACTGCTTCCTCGCTGCCCTGCACGTCCTGGCCACTGCTTTCTTTTCTAACCACAACACATTTCCCTCCTTCAAGGCACCGAGGTGATCCTCTCAGGACCCTTGTACTGTTTCCTCTGTGCAGAAGGTCCCTCCCTCAGATACCCCAAAGGCCCAGATCATCTCACCCTTCACGTCTCCCCAGAGGCCCTCCCTGACCGTCCCGTCTACAGCAGCCCCGTCAGTTTGCCTTCCCCACACTCTACATTGTGACACTTTTTCTTCCTCCAAGGCACGGTCACTATGTGACAGTATCTCATTTGTTTCTTTGTTGTTCTCCCACGAGAACGAAAGCCCCACTGAGGACAGGCAGCTTGACTCTTGTGTGCACCGCTATATCCCCAGCACATAGGACAGCGCCTGGCATGGGGTCGGCCAACTGCTGCCTGGAGTTATTGATTGCACCTCCTCGATTTCCCTCTGAACCCTCTCTCTCACCACCAGTTCTGCCCTAGATGAGGCTCCGGATTCTCCTCTCTCCAGTTCCTGCCATCGCCTCCTCACCAGTCAAGCAGCCTGAATCAATGCAGGATTTTCCAAAGTGGGGCATGTGGACCTCAGGGTGGAGTGGTGATGAGGCTACGCGTGTGAATGTATACAAAGGCCCCGGGGGTTCTTTGGGGACTGTTTTAAATTTTATGTTTTCACGTGATCATCCGACAGTCTCACTTTTGAGCGAGCACTGCCTATTTTTAGGGCCTGTGCTGGGTGTGTGTTTAGGTTTAGCACCAAACAGGACCAGCTTTCCAAAGTTTTACAGGAAACGCACAGAGATAACTTTAATTCATAAATATCTGTATCACGTGACAACCAAATCACACTACAAAGGGCTGAGTGAATGGCTTGTCAATTGTGCAGATGGAGAAAGCACCAGAACAATCTCCACTTAGATCATATGAATCTTTACCATATGCATGCAGGAATTTGCTCTCAGCAAAACTCATTTTTCATATTAATGCTGTTGATTTGAATTTCATTAGTTTTGCAAGGATTTTTGGATGGAAAAATTAATTTTGGCTTTATAATTGTTTAAAAGCCCTAAGCATCAAATGTTTTAACGTCATTTTAAGTTTCAAAGTTTTGCGTGAACTTTATATTAAAAATAAGTCAACATTGGGGTCTGCAAGAACATTCTGCTGTTTGAAACAGTGTGCCAAATGACATATATGTACATGGTTAATCACTGCAGCATCCTTTGTTTTTTGTTTTGAGGAAGATTAGCCCTGAGCTAACTGCCGCCAATCCTCCTCTTTTTGCTGAGGAAGACTGGCCCTGAGCTAACATCCATGCCCATCTTCCTCTACTTTATACATGGGACGCCTACCACAGCATGGCTTTTGCCAAGCGGTGCCATGTCCGCACCTGGGATCTGAACCGGGAAACCCCGGGCTGCCGAGAATCGGAACGTGCACACTTAACCGCTGTGCCACTGGGCCAGCCCCTGAAGCATCCTTTGTAGGAGCAAAAGACTGGATACAACTTGAATGTCTAATCGATAGGGAATTGGTTTAAAAATATTTGGTACCTCTAGACAGTGGAATACGATGCAACAACAAAAAGGAGGAGGAATCTTAAAAGCACTAGTAGGAGATAATCCCCATTATTAAGTGAAAAATGCAAAGTGCCAAATGGCAAGAAAAATATAAGGGAAAGAAAGAATATATATATATATACACACACACACATTTGTTTGCATATGCCTAAAAAATCTCCAGAAGGATACAGAAGCAGCAGCAGCATTGGTTTCTTCTTGGGAGAACTAGATATCTGGGGCGACAGAAGTGGAACAGAGACATCTCTGGAAATTATTTTGTACCTTGGGAATTTCAAACCACATAAATATTTTTTCGAAAAATAAACAGAAATATAAAAGGTGGTGTCTATAATTACCCACACTTACACACAGCATCACAAGCTGAAATGCCTTTAGAGGCCAGGCAGGAAATACAGGTGAGACGAATCAGCAGGGCTGGGACCCTGGCAAACTGGAGAAAGGATGCCTCCTTACAAGTGACAAGGTCAAGTGCTGCCTGTGGAATGTGTGCGCAAAGGCAGCTGGAAGTTGAAGAGCTGAATTTGGATGTGAAATCCTCTGATTTTTGACATGTTGGCAAAAAAAAAAAAAACTTTAAAGTGTTATTGATGTATCCAGAAATATATATGTAAATGCAGAGCTCAATTAATATTCACAAAGTGAATACAACAGTGCAGTCAACATCCCGATCAAGAAACAGAACATGACAAGCTCCCTAAGTCCTCAGTGCACTCTCCCAGTCACTAGCTCCCCACCCCCAATCAGGAACCACTGTCTTGACTTCCAACAGACTAGATTCGTTTTGCCTGACTTTGTACATCATATGAATGGAAGCACACAGTATGTATCCCTCAGGGTTTGGCATCTTTCTCTCGACACTGTGCTAGTGAGATTCATTTAAAGTTGCTCCCAGTTTGGGCCTATAAAAATAGTTCAGCTATAAATATTCTACTTCATGTGTTCTGGTGAACAGATGTAAGCATTTCTGTTGGGTATATTTCTAGGAGTGGAATCACTGAGTCATAGACTAAGTGTCTGTTAAAAGAGGCTGCAAGTTTTCCTACTGAGTTCCAGTTGCTCCACATGCTTGTGTTGGCAGCTTAAAAAAACAAATCCGTACCCCACCAGTTTGTCACCTCTGGCCTAGTGCATCTTCATTTCTTACGGGAGAAGGATCTGGTTGAGGTGAGTTCAGCTCTCAACAGCCATTCCCTTGATTAAGACTTTGCAACGGCTCCCAATCCTTGGAAAATGGCCAAACTCCTTCGCCTGGCATCAAAGGCCTTCTGCAGGCTGCCCTTCCAATCTTTCCTGCCTCTTTTCTATAATCTTCACTGTCCCTTCTCCGTCCCTGCCCCTTTGAAGGCCCTGGAGGGCAGAAACATTCTAAGTCTGCAGGCCTTGGAATGTGCTGCCCCCTACCTGTGGCTTCCCCTTTCCCTTACCACGCCAAATTGCGGACTTGCTCTTCTCACTAACCTACCACCCCCAGGCTTTGGGATACGTGCCCTGTCTGCAGTCTCTCTACCCCAGAGACTATCATAATGCCTGGCACAGGGCAGGCACTCTGTATATGTTTGTGCCACAAACTTGGGCACTCTTCTGATGTTAATTTTTTTTAAATGCAGATGAGAGAAAAAGATAAATTTTAATCTTACCCAACTTTCCCCTATCGTACTCCCTGGAGGCAAACACTTGTACCACCTTCTTGTGTATTCTTCCTGAGATACACAACAAACGTATAATTTTATGCTCAATGGACGTTATGGGGAAAACAAGGCAGAGAACGAAGATGGGGGTGTTGCAATTTTAAATAGAAAGTCAGGAAAGGCCTCATGGAGAAGGTGACATTTGCACAAAGACCTGAAGGAGGTGACGGAGAGAGCCGCACTGGTGGAACAGCAGGTGACAAGGCCCTGAGGCAGGGAAGGTGAGACAGGGTAAGCAGCGGTAAAATCACTGAAGTGGGCCGAATGCAGAAGGTCTTATAATCCACTCTAAGGATTTCCCACCTCCTTCAGCGAGAAGGTAAGGCACTTGAGCTATTGATCAAGTTACATAATCTGACTAGTGGTTTTCAAAACTCACTGCCTACATAAACAGCTGCCTCATTCTTTTTTGCAGGAGCTCAGTATGCCACTATGTAGAGGTACCATAGTTTATCTGGGCCTCTCAAATGATGGACGTTTGGTCTGTTTCCAATCTTTTGGACTCAAAAAGTACTCCAGCATTTCTTCCTCCCCAAGAAGTCCAGCTGGCAATTTTCCGATGAAACACGTTTTCTGTAGCAACCCAACTCAATTCGGCCTTTTAAATCTAATTTTCTTCTTCATTAAAGAAACAGGGTAACTTGCGATCTCACAGGTTTCGGGGTTCCCAGCTCAGAACCCCCGGCCGCCGAGCCTTTTGCTACTTTAAAAAGGTGCTCAGGTGAGCACGTGGTTAACAACAGGCTGGAGCTGGGTGGGCGTGCTTCCCGCTTCACTTCTGCGCATCAGGGGTCGGCCAGCACGGGGTCTGCGAGAGGACACGAGAGGGGACGATGGGGGCCAGCACTTAGGAATGCACCACTCCTGAGACCCCTCATAGAACCGACGACCTAAAGAAAACTACACAAACAGATGACCCCAAGCAAGCCAGCAGACGAGCCCGGCCGCCCGCCAACCACCAACCCGGGGGCGTCGCAAAGACCCGCGCCTGCGCAGTGGCGCCGGCGCCGGCGCCGGCTTTACTTCCCACGACCTCCGCTCTGGCGCCTGCGCACTAGGGCCGTTTCCCGCAGGCCTGCGGAATTGGGATCCCTAGATAGCCTTTCTTGCCCACTGCAGTGGGAGAAATTGGCTTGTGCTTAAATCCATTGTCCGTCCCTTCCCAGTCTACGAGACTATAAATGCTCCATTCCAATTCACCCTAGAGGGGAGGGATTCGATGCTTTCGGATTTCAGGGTGCTGGCGGGAGCCCAGCTATCCAGGAGGGTTGTGGGTGAGATCACGTGGCAGGCCTCCGCCAATCAGCGCGCAGACCGCACTTTGCGGCTCGGCTTCAAACAAACTACCGTGAGGCGAGAGCGGCCTCTGGGGCCCCGCCCCCCTCGCCTGGGTCGGGGGCCCCGCGAGACGGCGGGAGGGGGTGGGGGCGCCGAGAGCGGGGGCGGGGCGTAGTGGTCGAGTGACGGCCCTTCTCACCTATTCCGGGCGAGGGCCGCGGCGGGGTGGACCCCTCAGCCAATGGGCGGGGGCGGGGGGCGGCCCGGCCGGCGAGGAGGGGGAGCCCGCGGCCGGGGGACGCGGGGGGAGGAGGGGGCGGGCTCCCAATCCGGTTCCATCCGGTTCTCCCACCGCCCCCGCCGCGGGTCCCAGCAGCTCGGGCGGCGGGAGGAGCGGCAGCGGCCAGGCAGCCCAGCTTCGCGAAGGCTCTCGGCGCGCGGCGGCCCGCAGGCACCCGGCACGCGCCCGGCCCGCCGCCACGATGCCCAAGAGGAAGGTGAGCGGCGGCCGGGGCCCGCAACGCCCCCCTCCCCTTCCCCGCCCCGGCCTCCCGCGGTGCCCCAGGCCCCCGCCGCGTCCACGGTGGCGCTGGGCCCGGGAGGCGCCCCGGGACCTACGGCGGGTGGGCTGGCGGGGCCGCACGCACAGCGGCCGGAGCGCTGTCTTCTGGAACGTTCTGCGCCCGGAGGAGCCGGGTGGGAGATTCGAACGCGGCGGCGGCGGCGGGAAGCCGCTGACGTCACGCGGCCGGGCATTGTTCTCGCGGGCGGGCGCCGGGTGTGCGGGCTGCGCCCACTCGGCCGTGTGCTTCCCCCCGCAGGTCAGCTCCGCCGAGGGCGCGGCGAAGGAGGAGGTAAGAGCCCGCCCGCGCCCCGGGGGGGTCCGCGCTGAGCGCCGCGCTCGTTCGCTCACTGTCCTTTTCTCTCCCCAAGCCCAAGCGGAGATCGGCGAGGTTGTCGGCTGTAAGTAAACCCGCCCCGTCCCCGTGTCCTTCCCGCGGGATCCTTCCCGGGGAAGGAGACTCAGTGCCACCTCCTTGCCTTGCAGAAACCCGCGCCTGCAAAAGTGGAAACGAAGCCCAAAAAGGTGGCGGGAAAGGTAGGTTTCCAACTTCCCCGTGGGAACCGAGGTGGCTTCCATGCTGCGCCCCGGCCGGCGACCGAGATCCGGACTTTGAGTGTCTCGAAATAATCAAGTTAGGTGTCATACCGTAGTCTTGGAAAGTCGAGGTTTTTTCTTACTTACATATTTAGAATTTCTATTTTAATAACTTGAGTGAACAGTTTCTGTTCTGGGTAAGAGGTAATGGATGCAGTCAAGCTGGCTTACGGGAATCTAATGTCAGACGGTGATGCTGCTGCAGGATTTAGGGGACTTAAGACGTTTGGAAATACTACTAATGCGAGCTTCCGAAGGAGATCCATTCTTTGTGTTGGGTACGTGGTGGTTAGGGCCGGTCCGCTCGTGCGTGCGTTTCCTCCTTTCAAGGTAACAGCAAAGTTAGGACTGAGCCCAGGAGGAAAGGGGTACGTGAAAGTGTGGGGTGCAAAGTCCGCAAGCCAAGGTAGGGAGTGATATCTTATGTGCGCGGGTGGATCAAGAGGTGTGCTCTCAGATCCTAAGTAACGGCGTTCTGAAAGCGTGTTGTGTGCAATTGTGTGTACCGGAGTTCCCTAAACCCTCTTGTGCTAGCAGATTTTGGTTTATCATAAGTAGCGTGGTGGCAGCGTTGCTGTGGAATAGATTCCTGGTTGCATCGTTCACGTTGCAGGTCTCTGGGAGGGAGTGCTTGGGTGTCTGTCGGTTGAAAACTTAAGTTGGAAAAGCAAAATAGTTATAAATCGTTTGTAACTTTTTGGGGGGGGTTAGTGTTGAACCTGCCCTCTATGAATGTGGCGCTGTTCGTGTTCTTCGGGGAAAATTCATGGTGTGGTTAATTTCTGTTACCTCAAAGCTTAAGTAAGAATTTGCTGTTTGAGGTCTCCTCCCCCCAAAAATCTTTTAACACCAGCATCTCTTTCCTAAAAGCGTGGAGGAAGCTTAGCGCTGCATGATCGAAGCTGGGTTTTGTTCTCCATTTATTTTTTTAAACATTGTACAGAGCTGAGTGTAAAAATCTTAATTTCTCTTTAATAGAAAGTTGTTCTGTGGTCTTTTTTTTTTTATTTAAAGTGTTTAAGGAGGAATCAGCCTAGTACGTTGCTTAGAATTTCTCATGTGAGAAGATAATCGAGTAATTCTCTGCCTACAAAGTAAAGTACTTCACACAGTTTTTGAGGGCCAAAAAAATAGCTGCTCTTGTTGCAAAATGTTGGCGTGAGCAGTGTACTATTATCCATCTTTTATTTTTGCTTTTTTTATAGACCAGTTAGCTGAAATACCATGCCTGTTTCCCTCTTGTTTTTCTTCCTTTTGCTGTTTACCTCTGTCTTTGTTTTGATCTGCCTTAAAGTTTTTTTTTTTTTAATGAAAACAGTTCAAATTTTAGCTCCAGTTGGGTTTGGGACGTCAGATGTGATCAGGATTTTTCTTCCTCTCAGTGAGAGGCCAGCAGGTAAGTCTTCAGAATGTCAGTGTTCCTTGAGGAGCAAACCTGTCCGTTTCGTTTTCCCAAAGGAAAAATGATGAGGGGGGGTGGAGGGTCTTTTTTCCCCTTTAGTTTGTCTAACACCTTTCTTTTCGTAGTTGATCCATTTTAAAGCCTTAAACAGAAGGTAAAGCGTTGGATGTATTGATTATAATGTTACAGAATAGTCACTGTTTTCAAAGCATGTATATCCCAGTGTGTGCTTCTGACTTGTATAATAATATCATTAGAAGTAAATATTTTGAAGATTGAACTATGTTTAGGAAAACAGGGTGATTTGTTTCATCCAGCTTTCCAGCTATTAATAGTTAAAAGTGGTATTATTTCCGTCCAGGTTGTTATTGTGTATTCTTTCACTTTTAAAGTTTTACATTTTTTTGTTACTGTGATAGTACTTATAAAATTAGAAAGCTGAAGAAATCAGATGACGAAGTTTTTAAGTACAGAAGCGCTTGTGACACTTTATGGTAGCAATATATGTAGCAGTGTTGTTCCAAATATGTTTATTTCACATAACTTAGTATCTTAAAGACATTGAATAGTAGTTGTCACGTGGTCCTTCTAGGTGGAATGCCACCAGCGGTACAGAGTACATTGCGCTGATTTTCCCCCCCTTAGTATTGAAGTCTCGAATCTACCTGTGTGTCTTTGTTGCTATGTAACTCAAGTATTGCTCAGTACCTACAGGGGTCTTTTTTACAACTCGGTGGCAATCCAACGTAATTTAGCTGTTGCTACATTCTTTATTTACAGGATATACACGTAAATATTTGTCACCCTTCTGCTTCTCCATTGATGGATGGGATCCAAAAATACTGTTCTATATTGCTTTAAAGTGGCTTAAGTTTTGAACCTCTTTTATCGTCATACTAATACCTGTGCTTTTCAGATTCTTCAAACACCTAAATGAAAACGATAAACTCAAAATTGATCCTTTTAGCTACTCATTAGATGATATCAAGGGATTAACTGTAGCAGAATAGTCAAGCTGACCATACAGCATGGTGCTTTGTCCAGGTGAATGGTCTTACTGTGAGGGGAAACCTCTCGTCAGGACAGTGGTTATTTGACAGTTGGATTATTGTAGAGCTTAAAAGAAGTTTGGGGGTGGGTGGGGTTATGGTGGGAAGAGATTACTCCAGCTGTTCTTCACCTCGCTTGTTCCGTCTCGTGGAACGTGGGAGAAGAGTGGGTGATGGAGAGGTGGTATGGCGCAGGCTTTAGGCTTAACCCTCACACGGCTAATGAGGCTTGACAGGCACCGACTGTCCCAGTGCTCCTGAGCGTACTTTGTTGTCCTGAGTCCTGGGGTGGACTTTAAGGTGTCTCGTGTACAGGCGTGTCACATAACTCAGGCTGACGTGTGACATAGTATTAACATCGCAACTGTTGTGGATGCTGTCTCTATAGCAAGTCAGAAAATGTTGGCAAGTGTGAAGGTTTTATTTAAAATATGCTTTTACTCTATCATAGGATAAATCTTCAGACAAAAAAGTGCAAACAAAAGGGAAAAGGGGAGCAAAGGGAAAACAAGCCGAAGTGGCTAACCAAGAGACTAAAGAAGACTTACCTGCAGAAAACGGAGAGACTAAAAACGAGGAGGTCAGCAGTGTGTGTGGCTGATGCTGAATGGACAGGAGATAATAAATTGTATGCCTTTAATGTCGCAGATAAGACAGTGTTTATAATATTGAACAGTTTTGTACAGTAATCCTCAGTGAATAGACATTATTTTACGAATTAGATCATATTTGAAAATATGTATGTAAATAGTCCTTTTTTAAGCGAGTGAACAAGAAATTTTAATATATTTCGAATTTTGGCAGTAACAGATCCGCTGTCTATGTCATACACAGGATTCATTAATATAATCCTGGTGTGAGTTTTTGAAAGGTGTAATTTACTAAATGGTATAACTTTCTTCTTTCACATGACCTTGGGACTTTGTTTAAACAAATGTTCTCATTTTGTTTTTATGTTCTGAATATTGGCTTTAATATATTTTTTTAATTCATTCCATTCATTTGGCACATTTGTCCCACTTTCATTTCTAGTGAAGGTTTATTTTTCCTAGAAGTAGTTGGTTGTCTAGGACTAAGTAGTAATTTAGATCAAGCAAAAAGACTGGTGTCATTAATCTTTGTCATTAATCTATGCGGAAAAGAGTTTTTCTTAAAAAATGAGCTGCAACATTTTGATAAACAACTTTTCTTAAGCTAAGTCTCTTTTTACATTATATTGGCTAAACTAGAACAAATAATTGAGGGTATTAATTTTTAAATTTCTATGTTTACACATCAAATTTTAAGATATAATCAACTACTTATTCCTAAATTGTGAAGTTTGCAATCGCAATTTTCTTTTAATTCCTAATTCTAACCACACATCATATAGTATGTGATAACTAGGATGACGTTACTAATCCAGTTATAAGGGAAGAATTTGACTTTCTAATGCGTGTTATCAAACTATGGTTGATTGTTGGTATTCATGATGGTTATGTTCTCTAAGGTTGCCTGAACAGTTGCATCTAGGAGAAATACAGGGTTAGATTCCTACATCACTAATCAGATTTCCATCAGCAGATCAATACATTACGTTATTTATGTGTGTTCCTGTTGATGATGATGATGATTAGCGTTGAACTCGGGGCCAACAGAAACAGCACGATAACTCATGCCCCAGTGAAGCTATCCGACATATGTGTTTTCTCTGTAAGGCACATCACAACCTTGCACTTAGCAGTGCTAGACAACACTACAATTGTCTCGTCAGCATCATGAACAAACAAATGTGAAGTGTGTAGTAGTAAACAGGCTGCAGAGAGGGCGCTTGTTGACAGTGTTAGAGCTGAAACAGGAAGGCAGAGCAGCCTCAGCTGGGAATGTGCATGTTGGGCGACTCAGTTTTTGCTGCTCTGTCTGCACCATACCTTGGAAAGTGCCATGGCTATTAATTTGGGGTTAAAAATTTTAGTGAGTAGGTCAATTTACAAGTGCAGAATCTACAAATAATGAGGATCAACTTCTTAATACCTAGTAGTTATATATATAAAGTAAAGCTTAGGTTGTTAAATGCTGAAGATCTCAAAGATCATAGCAATAACAGAGAAATCAAATGTTTGATCCTTATTTTTTCTTTGCTTTGCAGAGTGCAGCCTCTGATGAAGCAGGAGAGAAAGAAGCCAAGTCTGATTAATGTCCTATACCATGTCTTATCAGTGGTCCCTGTCTCCCTTCTTGTACAATCCAGAGGAATATTTTTATCAACTATTTTGTAAATGCAAGTTTTTTAGTAGCTCTAGAAACATTTTTAAGAAGGAGGGAACCCTGCCTCATCCCATTTTTTAAGTGTAAATGCTTTTTTTTAAGAGGTGAAATCATTTGCTGGTTGTTTATTTTTTGGTACAACCAGAAAATAGTGGGATATTGACTATGGGAGGCTTTGATTGTCTCAGGCATCAGCTCGACATTCCATAGATGGGGGTAGTTTTTATATCCTGTAATACAAAGCATACTAAATGGCAATTTGGAGTCAGTCGTGCATTTAATATGTCTTGAACGTTTTAAATTACTTCTATTCCCAGGTTATTTTTGGTAGAAGTGTTTGCTAAAGAAAACCACTCCTTGATCTTGGCTCTCCCTGTCAGAATTTTGTGCACTCTATAACATCTTTGGTCGTGATAGTCCAGTTTTCCTAGTAATTTCGTCAATGTGCTGTGAAAGATTGAAAATTTGTAGTGTATATGATATTAAATTGTGAATTAGTGGGACTTATGATGTTACAGGTGTCAACATTTGAAGATAGTGGTACTTGGTATCCTTGGACTTGATATCCTGTTAAGGGAAATTTGCCTCCAAATTGTAAGCTGGAAAGTCACTGGAATAACCATTTAGAAAAGAATCACAACTACATGAGTTTTTAGATTTTTGGTACGTATGTTAAGAATTGTGTACAGATTAATATGTCTGTGTGCTGATCCTCAAAACAACCAATAAAATCTGAATTATGAAAGAATTTCTTGAAGCAGATGAATTAAGTTCTGGCTTAAGTTTTATTTAAAGAATTTCCAGGGGCCGGCCCCAGGGCCGAGTGATTAAGTTGCATGCTCTGCTTTGGCAGCCCTCGGTTTGGTTAGTTCAGATCCTGGATGCAGACATGGCACTGCTGATCAGGCCATGCTGAGGAGGCATCCCACATGCCACAACTAGAAGGACCCATGACTAAAACACGACTATGTACTGGGGGGCTTTGGGAGAAAGAGGAAAAAGTCTTATTAAAAAAAAAAAATCCACATTTGTTCTTCCATAGTTTTTTTGTTTTTTTTTTTTTTGAGGAAGATTAGCCCTGAGCTAACTGCCAGCAATCCTCCTATTTCTGCTGAGGAAGACCGGCCATGAGCTAACATCCGTGCCCATGTTCCTCTACTTTATGTGTGGGATGCCTGCCACAGCATGGCTTGCCAAGTGGTGCCGTGTCCGCACCCGCGATCCGAACCGGGGAACCCCGGGCCGCGAAACCAAAGGTGCACACTTAATCGCTGCGCCACTGGCCCTGCCCCCATAGTTTTCTTAAAATTTCAAAGAGTGATGGGGCAGCTAGAAGGGATATCTAAAAAACAAACTGATGGGAGGGAAACTAACGAGTCTTAACTTCTAACTCTTCTCGCACCATTTGTTTGTGCTGCCCAACCCTCTCACCCCTAGGAATGGTGATAAATGTTTACACTCACAGGTTTTCTCAATTGTGAACTCATTGCTAGTAATACCTTTGAAGAGATGTATTATTTTCTCTAAAAAATCGTATAAGGGAGTTTTTTGACTTATATATTGATACTTAAAAGAAATTGGCTTCTCTGGAGAAAATTGGAATGGAAATACTTCCATTCCATGCTTGCCTTGAGCTTTATCCTTCTGTGATAAAATGAACCCTCAGCAGAATGCTCTGTTCAGCTGTCAAACAATTACTCTAAAAAAAGAAAAACCCACTTTGAGGCATATTTTCTGAGATCAGTACTTAGAAAAAGTTAATCTCTTGTCCTTTCAACAACTAGTTCTGAACAGCGAGAACCGAGTGATCAGAATGGTGGACTGCACGTCCATGCAGACACCCTGAAAGGACAAGGCAGATCACTTTCTACTCATGGTGCAGACAAACCAATCTGCAGTTTGTTAACTAGAAAAACCAGCAAACGAGAGCCATGTGTTCTCTTGGCTTGTCAGGGGTTGAATTTGACCTTCCAAATGTGGATTAATCAGAGGGCTGAAGGCACAGAACCTGGGGCCTAGTATAAAGACTCATGATAATCATGGAGGCCCCAGGAGAAAAGATCCTCTGTTGAAGCGGAGTGCAGGAAGTGTGTACAAAAGTGTTTTTGGGAGTGGGGACAGGAATTAGGGGGATCGGGCCAGTGAAGCAGAAGTGTTTGTGTGATTTAAGGACAGGAGCAATTCATACTCATATGGGGGAAAACTCAGAAAATGCAGACCAGCCAAAAACCCGTTATTCAGTTGCTAGACTACTATTTAAAGATGCATTTTTCCTCAGATCCTTTTCTATGTTTATATGATTTTACAAAAATGGTGTCATTATACATCCTATTTTGTAATCTTTCTCAGAGAGCCTTCGTCTGTGTTAATGAGTATACTTCCGTGGCATCTGTAAGCACTGCACAGTGCTTTATTTTGTGAATGTAATTTGTTAGGCATTTTTCCTGTTAAAACAAGCATTGCACAACTAAAATAGAGGTTACTTCTAATCCTTACACACAGATACTAAAGATGTGTTCTATGAGTTTGCAGTAAAAATACTTAATTGCAAAACAGTTGAAAGTTTCAAAACCTTAGGCTTAAATAGGTGAAGAGTTTTAGATAATGGGAAGCAACTCAGTAACAAATTGGTTTTAGATCTTGAAAGTTTAGGATTACATTAAGAAAAAAACTGAAAAATAAAGTAAAATCATTTAATCCCAGAAGCTAAAAGTAATTATTTTAGACATGGTGAATTTTCTTCATACGTGCTTGCATTTTTTCTTTATTTGTAAAATGTTTTAATACTTGTGTAATAATAGTTCATCTTGTGGCTATGCCATAATTTGGCCATTACAGTTGTTTTGTTTGTTTTTTATTTGGGATAATTTTACCTGTACTCCAAAGCCCGACAGTACACTGAACCCCCACGTTGCGGTCAGCCAGTCCCAATAGCCCTCAAACCATTGCCAATCCTGCCCGGCCATATTATTTTGAAGCAAATAAGAATGGATATTTTAAAAATAACTATAAATAAGAAATTAAAAGTGAACAAAACGCACAGGAAGCAAATATTTACATTAATAGTAAAAATTCTAAATTTATCTTGGAAGTTTTACACATTTTGTTATAGTTGGATGCGGATTCAGTTTAACAAGAAGCTGCTTTTTTTTACACTGTGGCTACTTCCACCTTTAGAATCAACATACTACCTTGCAGATGCTGATTCCACGTTGCTTTAAAAAGAGTAAGTGGGTGTTTTGAAATGTTCTGAGAACATGGAAATGTGAAACGATGTGATTAATGGTTGAAAGGCCCTGGGGAGGAGGGAAAACAGCACAGGGGCCCAAGACATCCTCTCCACGTGGTGCCACTGCAGGTGGGAGCAGGGCGAGCCAGCAGCTGCTGCTCCCGGCGCACCGCCTTCTACTGCAGGTGAATGTCACCCTGCAGGGGAAGGGGTGAGAGAGACGGCATGGGGCTTAATTGAAGTGACAATAATGCCTGTGTTGGAGGGTCTGAGGAGCAATGCAGTGCCTGGCACAAGGTGCCCTATGAAGGATGCTGTTCCTCAGTGACTTTCAGAGCTTATGAGAACTACATTCCTGGTGGATTTTCCCCCTTTACAGCAATATATTGTTGAGGAAAGCCTTGGAAAATACATTTGATCTCACCAACTTTAAGTTGAGCATTGTAGTTGAGAACTCTCTCTCCTAAGATCTGGCCGTGGACTCTTACTAGACATGGCGTTTGTTAAGTCCTTTGGTGCTCCCTGACATCCTTACTGTAAAGATTACTTTTGCATCTTAGGTTTAATTCATAACTATAAATTATGTTAATATTAAATTTTATTTCTGAAAGCACTTTGTTACCTGTAGAAAATTCAAGTTGAAAACTGCATACGAAGACTAGTAATAAATTCAAGTTATGTGTGAAAATTTTAGAATACACTGATCTGTTACGCATGGTTCATAGAGAGGAAACATTGAAAGTCTTGCATGCTTGGATGTGTCTGGGTAAGGATGTGGCTGCATATTAAAATGTGCTAGATTATAATTCCTACCAGTGCTGGTTTGGGTTTTCACAAGAAATGTATTTAAAGACAGTCTTAACTGTCGCAGCATGATTTCTCACTTTTTGCTTCATTTCTCCTTATTTCATTTATCTTTGAAGCCAAAATATTAAGTTCAACACCTCAATTGAGCTAAGAGGAATAAAGTGGGCTCTTAGATATCGTGATAAACAGATCCTCGTACTTGGCAGGGGAGCGCACTGCTCTTCCGAACTTCTGGGACTCAAAATGGTCTGGGTCAGCATCAAAAATGAGCATTTTTCTCCACAAAGAAAAATATAAGACTTGACTGGAGGACATAAAAGAACTGAATAGACGAGGGACACCGTGTTCCTAAAAGTCAATGTTTAAGGGTATCTGTTTTCTATCTAAAAATGTAATGCAATTCCAATCAGAATCCCAGTAGAATTTCCCTTAGGAATTGGAAGCTGATTCTAAGGATCATCAGAAAGAGAGAATTGTGAGACTAGCCAAGAATTTTTTTTTTGCCATACAATCAAACATGGTTATGGTTTAATGTTAGGTGGGTCAGGAGAGTTTTCTCCACAATGCCTTATGTTTTAATTTCCATGGATATTGTTGATGAATATAAAATTATCTGTAATCTACTGAACATTTTAAAGTATAATATTTTCAATAGCTGACACCTGAGTATTTAGCCAAGAATTCTTTGATAATATGAATAAGAAGAACCTTGCCCTACCAGATATCAAAAGGTCCTATGAAACTACAGTAATAAAGGCAATGTGATTTTGGAGCAGAAACAGACAAAAAGATCCATGAAACAGAATAGGCCGAAACATTTAATATGTTTACAGTAAAGGTGGCACTCCAAATCCCTGAGGAAGAGACCATTCAAAAAAGAGTTTCAGGGGCCCGCCCTCTGGCTGAGTGGTTAAGTTCGAGCGCTCCGCTTCGGCGGCCCAGCGTTTCACGGGTTCGGATCCTGGGCGCCGACATGGCACCGCTCATCAAGCCATGCTGAGGCAGTGTCCCCACATGTCACAACTAGAAGGACCCACAACTAGAATATACAACAATGTACTGGGGATTTGGGGAGAAGAAGGAGAAAAAAAAGAAGATTGGCAACAGATGTTAGCTCAGATGCCAATCTTTAAAAAAATAAGAATAAAAATCCAAATATAGGAAAACTAAAACTATCAGAGAAAAGTGTAAAATCGTTTTATAATTATGAACTGGAGAAGACTTTTCTTTCTCTGCAAAGTAATAAATCCAGAAGCCATAAAGGTAAAGTCTCAATATTTGATCTCATAATATTTTTAACTTTTACATGGTTTTATTTAAACAAATATGTGAGAAATGTTAGATTGAGAGAGAATATTTGCAATATGCATAACAAAGGCTAACTGTCCAAAGTGCAGAAAGAATTCCTATGGTCAATAGGAGGAAGAACTCAGTAAAACTAGGAGCAAATGGTATAAAAAGACGATTCGCAAAAGAAACAAATTTTAAAAACAGTTGGGTTTTTATTGTGGTAAAACATAACGTAAAAGTTACGTTCCTTCATTTTTAAGAGTAGAGTTCTGCGGCATTGAGCACATTCACATTGTTGTGCACTGTCACCACTATCCAGCTCGAGAACTTTTTCATCTTCTCCCACTGAGACCCTGTCCCCACTAGACACTAACTCCCCATCCTCCACCCCCCAGCTCCTGGTACCCACCCTCCTGCTTTCTGCCTTTATGGATTTGACTATCATAAGTGCCTCGTATAAGTAAAATCATACAGTATTTGTCCTTTTGTGACTGGCTTATTTTACTTAGTGTCTTCAAGGTCCATCCACATTGTGGCATGTGTCAAAATTTCTTTCCTTTTAAAGCTGAATAATGTTCCATTGTATGGATAGACCACATTTTGTTTATCTGTTGATGGATACTTTTGACTACTGTGAATAATACTGCTAGGTACACAAGTATACAAATATCTGTTCCCGTTCTTGCTTTCAGTTCTTTTGGGTAAATACCCGGCAGTGGAATTGCTGGATTATATGGCAAATCTAAGTTTAAGTTTTTGAGGAATTGTCATACCATTTTCCACAGTGGCTGCACCATTTTACATTACGACCAGTGCACCAGGGTTCTGACATCCCCCCACTGTCTTCATCGACATTTGTTATTTTCTATAAAAAATAGTTTTAACTGCATTAGAGATTAGTGCAAATAAAAACAGCAAAGATACCATTTTTGCCTATGGATTGGTAAAAATTTCAAAGAATGATAACAGTTCATTTTGGTAACGATGTGGGTTAAAGGGCGTGCCTATACACTTGCTGAGTGGAAGTGTAAATTGGAATGGCCTTTTTAGAGGGCAAGTTGGTAGTACTTTTCAAAATTTTAAATGAACATATCCTTTGTGATGGTTACTTTTTTTTAAATTTTATTGATGTCATAATAGTTTACAACATTGTGAAATTTCAGTTGTACACTATTATTTATCAGTCACTATATATATGTGCCCATTTACCCCTTCTGCCCACCTCCCAACCCCCTTCCCTTCTGGTAACCACTAATCTGTTCTCTTTGTCCATGCATTTGTTTATCTCCCACATATGAGTGAAATCATACAGTGTTTGTCTTTCTCTGTCTGGGTTATTTTGGTTAACATAATACCCTAAAGTTCCATCCATGTTGTTGCAAATGGGACTAATTTTGTCTTTTTTATGGCTGAGTAGTATTCCAGTGTGTGTTTGTGTGTGTGTGTGTACGCACCACATCTTCTTTATCCATTCATCAGTCAGTGGAAACTTGGGTTGCTTCCATGTCTTGGCTATTGTGAATAATGCTGCAGTAGACAGAGGGGTGCACAAATCTCTTTGAATTGTTGATTGCAAGTTCTTTGGATAAATACCCAGTAGTGGGATAGCTGGGTCATATGATATTTCTATTTTTAACTTTTTGAGACATCTCCATACTGTTTTCCATAGTGGCTGCACCAGTTTGCATTCCCACCAGCAGTGTATGAGGGTTCCTTTTTCTCCACATCCTCTCCAACGTTTGTTGTTTTTTGTCTTGGTAATTATAGCCATTCTAACAGGTGTAAGATGATATCTCATCGTAGTTTTGATTTGCATTTCCTGATGATTAGTCATGTTGAACATCTTTTCATGTGCCTGTTGGCCATCTGTATATCTTATTTGGAAAAATGTCTGTTCATATCCTCTGCCCGTTTTTTGATTGGGTTGTTTGTTTTTCTGTTATCGAGTTGTATGAGTTCTTTATGTATTTTGGAAATTAACCCCTTGTCAGATAGATGATTTGCAAATATTTTCTCCCAGCTGGTGGGTTGTATTTTAGTTTTGTTCCTGGTTTCTTTTGCCTTGCAGAAGCTCTTTAGTCTGATGAAGTCCCACTTGTTTATTTTTTCTTTTGTTTCCCTTGCCCAAGTAGACATGGTATTCGAAAAGGTCCTTCTAAGACCAATGTCAAAGAGTGTACTGCCTATAATTTCTTCTAGGAGTTTTATGTTTTCATGTCTTACCTTAGTCTTTAATCCATTTTGAGTTAATTTTTGTGTATGGTGTAAGATAATGGTCTACTTTCATTCTTTTACATGTGACTGTCCAGTTTTCCCAACACCGCTTATTGAAGAGACTTTCTTTTCTCCATTGTATGTTCTTAGCTCCTTTGTTGAAGATTAGCTGTCCATAGATGTATGGTTTTATTTCTGGGCTTTCAATTATCTTCCATTGATCTGTGCGTTTTTGTGCCAGTACCATGCTATTTTGATTACTATAGCATTGTAGTATATTTTGAAGTCAGGGATTGTGATGCCTCCAGCTTTTTTCTTTTTTCTCAGGGTTCCTTTAGCTAATCAGGGTCTTTTGTTGCCCCTAAACAAGGATTTTTTTGTTCTAAATCTGTGAAGAATGTCATTGGGATTCTGATTGGGATTGCATTTAATCTGTAGATTGCTTTAGGTAGTATGGACATTTTAACTATGTTTATTCTTCCAATTCATGTGCCTGGAATCTCCTTCCATTTCTTTATGTCTTCACTGATTTCTTTCAGTAACATCTTGTAGTTTTCATTGTACAGGTCTTTCATCTCCTTGGTTAAATTTATTCCTAGATATTTTATTCTTTTTGTTGCCATTGTAAATGGGATTGTGTTCTTGAGTTCTTTCTGCTAGTTCGTTATTAGAGTATAGAAATTCAACTGATTTTTCTAAGTTGATTTTGTACCCTGCAACTTTGCTGTAGTTGTTGATTATTTCTAATAGTTTTCCAATAGATTCTTCAGGGTTCTCTATGTATAAAGTCATGTTGTCTGCAAACATGCAAGAGAAAGTTTCACTTCTTCCTTGCCAATTTGGATACATTTTATTTCTTTTTCCTGCCTAATTACTCTGGCCAGAACCTCCAGTACCATGTTGAATAAGAGTGGTGAGAGTGAACACCCTTGTCTTATTCCTGTTCTCAGAGGGATTGCTTTTTTCCCCATTAAGTATGATGTGAGCTGTGGGTTTGTCATATATGGCCTTTATTATGTTGAGGTACTTTCCTTCTATACCCATTTTTTCACCGTTTTTATCATAAATGGATGTTGGTTCTTGTCAAATGCTTTCTCTGCATCTATTGAGGTGATCATGTGGTTTTTATTCCTCATTTTGTTAATGTGGTGTATCACATTGATTGATTTGCAGATGGCGAACCATCCCTGTATCCCTTGTATAAATCCCACTCGATCATGGTGTATGATCCTTTTAATGTATTGCTGTATTCAGTTTGCCAATATTTTGTTGAGGATTTTTGCTTGTGATGGTTAATTTTATATGCTAATATAGCTAGTCCATGGTGCCCATATACGTTGTTAAACATTACTCTAGATGTTTCTGTGAAGGTGTTTTTGGATGAGATTAACATTTAAACTGGTAGACTTGGGGTAAAGAGCTTGCTCTCCATAATGTGGATGGGCCTCATTCAATCAGTTGAAGACTTGGATAGAACAAAAAGACTGACTTCCCCTGAACAAATGGGAATTGTGCAGCATATGGCCTTCAGACTTGAACTGCAGATTTTGGAATTGCCAATCTCCACAAATCACATGAGCCAATTGCTTAAAATAAATTTCTCTCTATATATTACACATCCTATTCTTTTTCTCTGGAGAACCTGACTAATATATCCTTTGACCTAATAATTTATTTTCTGTGAACCTACTCATAAGAAAATTACAATTACTTAAGGATATATGTACAAGAACATCCCCTGTAATATAATTTGTAATAGCGTCCAAATATCCAAAAAAGATTGTAGTACATCATCAACAATCCATATTGTGATATAACTCTTGGCTAAAAAAGATGACAAACCTCCATGTGTTGACATGGAAGAAGGTGCAGAATACATAGTTAAGTAATGCCAGTTGCAAAACAATATGCACAACATAATTCCCCTGTCATAAGTACATTTATATGAGCGTGAAATAAGGGCACTCGCAAGCTGTTAACCTGGCTATCCCCAAGGGAGTGGGACTTGAAGACGAAGGGAACAATGATTAGAAAGGGAATTTAACCCAGAAATAAACCCACACATCTATGGACAGCTAATTTTCAACAAAGGAGCCAAGAATATACAATGGAGAAAGGAGAGTCTCTTCAACAACTTGTGTTGGGAGAACTGGACAGCCACATGCAAAAGAATGAAAGTAGACCATTATCTTACACCATACACAAAAACTACCTCAAAATGGATTAAAGACTTACATGTAAGACATGAAACTTCTAGAAGAAAACATAGGCAGTATGCTCTTCGACATCCGTCTTAGCAGCATATTTTCAAGTACCCTTCTGACCAGGCGAGAGAAACAATAGAAAAAATAAACAAATGGGACTACATCAAACTAAAGAGCTTCTGCACAGCAAAGGAAACCATTAACAAAATGAAAAGACAACTTAACAATTGGGAGAAGATATTTGCAAACCATGTATCAGATAGGGGGTTAATACCCAAAATATACGAAGAACTCATACATCTCAAAACAAAAAAACTAACAACGCAATTTAAAAATGGGCAAAAGTTCTGAAGAGACATTTCTCCAAAGAAGATATATGGATGGCCAACAGGCAAATGAAAAGATGTTTGACATCATTAACTATCAGGGAAATGCAAATCAAAACTACAATGAGATATCACCTCACTCCCATCAGAATGGCTATAATTAACAAGACAGGAGACAATAAGTGTTGGAGAGAATGTGGAGAGAAGGGAACCCTCATATACTCCTCGTGGGAGTGCAAAGTGGTGCAGCCACTGCGGAAAACCGTACGGAGATTCCTCACAAAATTCAGAATAGATCTACCATATGACCCAGCTATTCCACTGCTGAGTATTTTTCCAAAGAACATGAAAACACAATGCATAAAGACACATGCACCCCTATCGCAGCATTATTCACAATAGTCAAGACTTGGAAGCAACCTAGGTGCCCATCAAGGAAGGAATGGATAAAGAAGATGTGGAATATATACACAATGGAATACTACTCAGCCATAGGAAATGATGAAATCTGACCAATTGTGAAAACATGGATGGACTTCAAGGCCATTATGCTAAATGAAATAAGTCAGAGGGAGAAAGTCAAATACCATATGATCTCACTCATAAGTAGAAGATGAAAACAACAACAAACAAACACATAGAAACGGACATTGGATTGGTGGTTCCCAGAGGGAAAGGGGGAGGGAGGAGGCCAAAAGGGGTGATTAGGCACATGTGTGTGGTGATGGATGGTAATTAATCTTTGGGTGGTGAACATGATGTAATCTACACAGGAATCGAAATATATAACAATGTACACTTGAAATTTATATAATGTTATAAACCGATGTTACCACAATTAAAAAAAAGGGAGTTTAACTTTTAAATTTATTTATGACTATATGATTTGAATTTGTTAAAATAGGCATATAACAATTTTGTAAAAATTTTTTGAAACCAAGGAGAGAAAACAAAATCCAAGTCGGGATTAGTTTTTTTCAGTTTAGAGCTGAACCAAAGATTCTCAAAAAAGGTCAAGAGGTTGGGGTTCCTGTTTGAGAACAAATTGGACACATCCCTCATGGGGTCTGAGGGTCCTGAACAAAACTGGAGCTGTGGACCTTCTCTAGAGTAATTCCAACCCCCCACCCCACCCCCATCACTACCCCCCCCCCCCCCACCTCACCCAGAACTGGCCAAGAATCGGAGCAGTGAGGGTTGAGGAGAGCAGGATTCCCTCCTCAGAGCACTGAACTGAGTTGCACATGGTGTGAAGTTACATACTCCAGCAGCAGCACCAATTTATTGATAAGTTGAGGAAGTTTCCGAAAAAAATCTTGCAGTCACCCACTGCTGACCCATGCCTTGGCAGCTAAGAGGACCGGTATTCTTCAAGACAGTTTGTTAGGAAACTGTAATGTGCCATCTGTGTTTGAATATGGATGTCTCAACCATCTGCTCTGTCACAGCTCCTTTTGGATGAAAGGTTCTGGAAAGAAGTCTTCAAGGTTCCACAGAAATGTTGTCAAGGATGAGTTGGGAGGCATTCAAGGAGATGAGGGCCACTTGAAAAGAGTCGATTCCAATCTCTTACAGTCCTTCACGCTTCTCTAAATCCCTTCAAGAAGAAGTCCCTTTCACAGAGGGCTACAGTTTCCACTTAGACTGACAAAAACGTGTGAAAGGGCTTACCATGGCTGGTGAGGAGGAAAGGCATCTGAATCTCCAAAGATAATTTTGTTTTACATCTCCAGCTGCAGGATGTAGGGGAGATATTTTGGGATTGGGTTACTTTTTTAACTAGTTCATGACTAGTTTGGGGACTCCCCACCCTCAAGTCCTTAACTTAATCCCACCTGCGGAACCCATTTTGCCCTATAAAGTACCGAATTCAAGCTTCCTGGGGATAAGAAAGTGGACGCCTTTGGAGGCCATGTCTCTCCATAGGACAGTGGCTAAATTAACTTCATCAAATCCTGCTTTATAGGCCCAGGACCTCCTCTGCATTCATCACTGCTGTGATGTTTTGGGGGCCCCTTAGGAAAAAAAATGGAGGGATGAACAGGCAGAGCACAGGGGATTTGTAGGGCAATGAAACTACTCTGTATGATACTATAATGGTGGATACATGTCATTATACATTTGTCCAAAGCCACAGAATGTGCAACACCAAGAGCGAACCCCAGTGTAAACTATGGGCTTTGGGTGATTATGATCTGTCAATGTAGGTTCATCAGTTGTAACAAATGTGCCACTCTGGTGGGGATGTGGATAGTGGGGGAGGCTGTGCATGTGTTGGGGCAGGGGATGTATGGGAAATCTCTGTACTTTCCCCTCAATTTTGCTGTAAACCTAAAACTGCTCTAAAAAAATAAAAGCTATTAAGGAGATTTTCTTTTTTAAACCCCAAACACTTGTACTCTCATTCTCAAGTCAATTCCACCAAGAACTGTGTGTACCTTTCTCATAAATAAACCAAGAAATGGTGACAAATGGAACCTATTATGTATGTAAAATTTGTGGGAGAAATCTTAGTTTAAAAATTATGCCAGGGGTCGGCCCAGTGGCGCAGTGGTTAAGTTCCCACATTCTGTTTCGGTGGCCTGGGGTTTGCCGGTTCAGATCCCGGGTGTGGATCTATGCACCACTCGTCAGGCCATGCTGTGGCAGGCGTCCCACATATAAAGTAGAGGAAGATGGGCACGGATGTCAGCTCAGGGCCAGTCTTCCTCAGCAAAAAGAGGAGGATCGGCAGCAGAAGTTAGCTCAGGGCTGATCTTCCTCAAAAAATGGATAAATATATAAATAAAAATTAAAAAATTAAAAATTGTGCCAGCTAACTGTTCAACTTCACTACTTTTAAATAAACAGTTGCCTTTTGAATGCACTTAATGCCATTGAGTTGTACACTAAAAATGGTTAAAATGGTAAATTTTGTGTTAAAATGGTATATTTCACCACGATGAAAAACAAAAACAGTTGTCCTGCTAATGAATCCCACCTGGAATGAGGTGGGGCAACCTGATCAGGTCACCTCTGCTCCAGGAAAGGTTATAAAAAACCCAGTAACCTTCCCACCTTTGATGAGACTGGGTTGCAGGCAAAGCCCTTCTCCCATCATCCTGGAAATCTTCACAGCAGCATTCATTGTTCATAACAGTGAAAAGCTAGAAAAAGCCCAGAGATCCACCCACGAGAGAATGGATTAATAAATGGTGGTGTAGCCACCCAATGGCTTATTAAATAAGAATTAAAAATGAATTAACCACAGCCACACACAAGGATGAACCTAAGAAACAATACTGTATTGAGTGAAAAAACATTGACTAAAGATAGATGGGTTTTCCTCTGTTTGCTTCCATCTGCCCACCCAGATCACCGTGTTTTTCTTTGCTCTGATCTGTGTCCCAAGAGGCTGAATCCGATGAACTGGAGCGCTGGGGCCTTTTTTGCAGCTGGGTTCCAGCTAGTTTCCTCCAAAGGGAGACGCCAGCAGGACACCACAGGGCAAGAGGAGAGAGAAGCTGGAGTATTTTTTCCAGTGAAGAATTTTGGCAGTGGCTGCGAGACGGTCTGCAGCTCCAGCTCCTCGTCCATGAGCCAGCTCTCACTGGATCTGGGAACAGGTGTGTCCCCTGCTCCATCGGACCTAGGCAGGTAATGGCTTCCACTGCTGCTAGTCTGTGGGAGCCCAGTGTCCTTTGTCAGTTCCCTCAACTTTGGCCACAACTTGTAGCTCCTTCAACACAGTCTTTTCATTTGAACCATAAGAGTGGACATTTGTTTTCTGGAGACATCCCAACTGAGACAATCTACATATGGGATGATCTCATTTTTACAAAGCTCAAAACCAAGGAAACTAAACAGTATGTTACTGAAGGAATTCCACGTCCCTAATAAAACTTGTTATAAAAAGCAAGCAAATGGCTGATAAACATACAGTTCAGGCCAGTGGGTGCCTCTAGGGGCCAACAGGGGTGCAAAATTGGGAGGGTAACTTCAACACTGTCCATAAGGTTCTAATTCTTTAGTTGGATGGTGGGTTCAAGTGCATTCATTTTAATATTGGGCTTCATAACTTACATCTATAGTACATATATTCTCTTATATGAGTCAAATTTAAAAGTCAAAAGGTTTGGGGGGGTCAGATCTGCTAAAGTATAAAAAAGAAATAAAAATCTCACAGGGGCGACCCCGTGGCTGAGTGGTTAAGTTCACGTGCTCCCCTTAGGCGGCGCAGGGTTTCGCTGGTTTGGATCCTGGGCGTGGACATGGCACTGCTCATCAGGCCATGCTGAGGCGGCATCCCACATGCCACAACTAGAAGGATCTGCAACTAGAGTATACAACTATGTACTGGGTGGTGCTCTGGGGAGAAGAAGAAGGAAAAAAAGAATAAGAGAAGATTGGTAGCAGATGTTAGCTCAGGTGCCAATCTTTAAGAAAAAAATCTCCCAAGCAGAAGAATGAAATAAGTGCCATAACATGTTATGCAATAAAGTATTTGGTACAGCCCAGAGGCAGAAGAAAAATCCTTTGACTAATGTCGAGGTTATTTGATTTCCTGAACTTTCCAACTCACTGCTATTTTTTTTTTAAATTTTTTATTGAGTTAATGATAGGTTACAATCTTGTGAAATTTCAGTTGTACATTATTGTCTGTCTCACTGCTATTTTTTAAAAAATCATGTTTATTACATCATTCACGTATACTAAAATTCACTCTTGTTAACCAAAGTTTGATGTTTTTATTTTTATTTTTATTTTTCCTTTTTCTCTCCAAAGCCCCTCAGTACATAGTTGTATATTTTTAGTTGTGGGTCCTTCTAGTTGTGGCATGTGGGATGCCACCTCAGTATGGCTTGATGAGCCATGCCATGTCCACGCCCAGGATCCAAACCAGCGAAACCCTGGGCCGCCGAAGCGGAGCACACGAACTTAACCACTCAGCCACAGGGCCAGCCCCTTGATGAGTTTTGACAAACACACACAGTCACGTAATGACAGTCAAGATGTAGAATATTTCAATTACCCCCAAAAGCTTCCTTCATGCTACTTTGTGTTCAACCCCTCCTCCCACCCCCAGCCTCTGTCAACCACTAATCTGTTCTCTGTCCTTATAGTTGTGCCTTTGCAAAAAGTGCTATGTGTGGAATTGTTAAGTATGTAGGTTGTTGAGTCTGGCTTCTTTCACTTAGCATAATGCTTTTGAGATAAGGCCAGGTTGTTGAGTGTGTCATCAGTTCCTTCGTTTTTACTCCTGAGTACTATTTGCGTTACGTGGTTGTACCACAATTTGTTTATCCATTCACGAGTTGAAGGACATTTGAGTTGGTTGTTTCCAGTTTTTGATGATTTCATCACCAAGGCCCTTATAAATATTCACACATAGGTTTCTGTGACAAGATGTATTTTCATGTTTTTCCACCTAGGAGTGAAATAGCAGGGTCCTGCCGTGTGTTGGGGGTCCCCAAGACAACCCTCAGGCCTGATGATGTACTAGAAGGACTCATGGGATTCAGAAAAGCTGTTGCACTGATGGTTTATTTATTTATTTATTTACTTTTGAGGAAGATTAGCCCTGAGTTAACATCTGCCACCAATCCTCCTCTTTCTGCTGAGGAAGACTGGCCCTGAGCTAACATCTGTCCCCATCTTCCTTTACTTTTTATATGTGGGACGCCTGCCACAGCATGGCTTGACAAGCAGTGCGTAGGTCCACAGCCAGGATCCAAACCAGGAACCCTGGGCTGCCAAAGCGGAATGTGTGAACTTAAACCTTGTGCCACTGGGCTGGCCCCACTTGTGGTTTATTTTATTGCAGTGAAAGATACAGATTAAAATCATCAAAGGGAAAACGTGCACGGGGTGGGGTCTGGGGGAAACCAGGCACAAGCTTCCAGTTGTCCTCTCCCAGTGGACTCTCACAGACAGCCCTTAATTCTCCCAGCAATGATGTGTGACAACATGTGCAAAGTGTTGCCAACTCAAGAAGCTCACTTGAGCCTTGATGTCCGGGATTTTTATTGGAGGTCAGTCATGTAGGCAGGCAGAACTCAGGTGACTGACCTCAGCTTCTCAGAACTCAGCTGCCCCGAGGTCAAGTTGGTAAAACATGGCCCAAATCCTTAGGCACCCAAAAAGGAGTGTCCATCATAGATAAGGGCCTTGGTGATTAGCATAAACTATCTGCTGGGGTCCAAGACCTCCAGCACACAAAGACACTCTTATCAGGTGAGGTACTCTGAGGGCTCAGAGGTCATCTCCCAGGAGCTGGACTAAGGCCAGTCCTGAAGCCCTGGGAACATTCAGGGTTTGAGCAGCCCAGGCCTGCTGAGTTAACGTTTTCCACACATAATGTAAGCGCGTGTTTAACTTTATAAGAAACTGCCAAACTGTTTTTCAAAGTGGCTGTATCATTTTGCATTCCAACCATCAATATATGAGAATTCCATTTGCTTTACGTCCTTGCCAGCATTTGTTATAATTAGCATTTTTTTTAATTTCAGCCATACTAATAATGGGTGTGGTGGCATCTCATTGTATTTTTTAATTTCTTTTTATTATTTTATTGAGGTCATAGTGGTTTATAGCATTGTGAAATTTCAGGTGTACATTATTTATCAGTTTCTGTATAGACTGCATCATGATTACCACCAATAGTCTAATTTTTGTCCATCACCATATATAGGTGCCCGTTTACCCTTTTGCCTACCCCCCAACCCCCTTCCCCTCTGGTAACCACCAATCTGTTCTCTTTGTCCATGTGTTGGTTTATCTTCCACATATGAGTGATGTCATGCAGTGTTTGTCATTCTCTATCTGGCATATTTGCTTGACATAATACCCTCAAGGGCCATCCATGTTGTTGCAAATGGGGCTATTTTGTCTTTTTCCATTGTGGTTTTAGTTTTAATTTTCCTAATGATTAGTGATGTCAAACATCTTTTATGTACTTCTTTGCCATCCTCGGTGAAGTATCTATTCACTCTTTTGTCTATTATTAAAATTGGTTATTATTTATTATTACATTTCAAGTGTTCTTTATATATTCAGGATACAAGTCCTGTATCACACACGTGTGTCACAAGTATTTCCTCTCAGGTTGTGGCTTGTCTTTTCATTTGGTTAACAGTGTCTTTCAAAGTGCAGAGCTCTTTAATTTTGATGCAGTCTGAGGAGGGCAGACTTTAAGACAGCCCTCGGTGATCCTAGTCTCTTGGTATTCATGCCTTTGTGTGATCGCCTCTCCTTGAGAGTAGCCAAGATCTGTGACATACTTCTACCCAATAGAATACAGTAAAGGTGACAGGTTATCACTTTATGATTATGTTACAAAAGACTGTAATTTCTATCTTGCTAGTAGACACCGTTGCCTTCTTGGCTTGCACAGTTTGATGAAGGAAGCAGCCATGTTGTAGAAACCCATGTGTCAAGGAACTGAGGACAGCCTCTGGCCAACACCTGGCTAGCAACCACGGCCCTTAGACCAAAAGCCCTCCAGGAACTGAATCTGCCCCAAACCACATGAGCCTGGAATGGCTTCGTCCCCAGTTGTGCCTTCAGATGAGACCCCAACCCTGGCCAACACTTTGATTGCAACCTTGAGAGAGACTCTGAGACAGAAGATCCAGCTAAGCCATACCCAGATTTCTGATCCATAGATACGGTGAGATAATAGATGTGGATTGTTTTAAGCCACTAAGGTCTGGGATAATTTGTTATGCAGCAATAAATGACTAATAAAAAGTTTGACTTATCTAGTTTTTATTTTGTGGATCATGCTATTTTAAATTTTTTGGTATCTATGAAATCTGCCTAACTGAAGAATATGAAGATTGGCTCCTAGAAATTTCATAATTTTAGGTTTTGCATTTAGATCTATTCTCCATTTTGTGTTAGTTTTTATATATGGCGTGAGGTACTTTAGGATCTGGATGGCCACTTGTTGCAGCGCTGTTTTCAAAGACTATCCTTTCTCCATCGAATTTCCTTTGCACTTTGTTGGAAATCAATTGGCCATATTTGTACAAGTCTCTTTCTGGACTTTCTATTCTGTCTGTTTGATCTATGTGTCTATCCTTTCACCAATCCTACACTGTCTCAGTTACTATAATTTACTACGGGAAGTCTTAAAATCAAGTAATGTAAATCCTCCAACTTTGTGTTTTTTTCAAACTATTTTTTTAGTTGTTAAATTGTTATTAAACAACTAAACAAATTGCTTAATTGTTATTTTAATTCCTGTGATTTTATATATAAATTTTAGAATGAATTTGTCAATTTCTACAAAAAAAAATCCCACTGGAGGGGGCCGGCCCTGTCGCCGAGTGGTAAAGTTCACGCACTCTGCTTCGGCGGCCCAGGGTTTTGCCAGTTCGAATCCTGGGCACGGACACAGCACTGTTCATCTAAGCCCTGCTGAGGTGGCATCCCACATGCTACAAGTAGAAGGACCCACAACTAGAAATACACAACTTTGTACAGGGGGGCTTTGGGAGAAAAAGGAAAAATAAAATCTTAAAAAAAATAATGCTGCTACGTTCCTGCTTTCAATTCTTTTGGGTATATACCCAGCAGTTGAATTGCTGGATCATATGGTAATTCTATTTTTAATTTTTCTGAGGAACTCCCATACCGTTTTCCATAGTGGTTGTAGCATTGTACATTCCTATCAATCGTACACCAGGGTTCCAATTTCTCTACATCCTTGCTAACACTTGTTATTTTCTGTTTTTTTGATAGTAGCCATCCTAATGGCTGTGAGGTAGTATCTCATTGCAGTTTTGATTTGCATTTCTCTAGTGATAGGTGACGTTGAGCATCTTTTCATGTGCTTATTGGCCATCTGAATGTCTTCTTTGGAGAAATGTCTATTAAAGTTCTTTGCCTGTTTTTGAATTGGGTTTTTTTGTTGTTGTTCCATTTTAGGAGTTATCTACATACTGCATAGTAATCCCTTATTAGTAGATAACCTTGAAAGATTATTGCTCATTTTCTCGGGTGTGGTTATGGTATTGGGATCATGTAGGACAATGTCCTTATTCTTAGTGGGTACATATGGAATTGTTGGAAGTGAAAAGTCATGATGTGTGCAGCTTAATTTCAAATGGTTTGGTAAAATAAATAAGTAAAAATAAGCAAGTGTGGCAAAAAGTTAACAACTGATAAACCACATGAAGGATATATAAGATTTCTTTGTACCATTCTTTCAACTTTTCTGTAGGCTTGAGAATGTTCAAGATAAGAATTTGAGGGGGAAAAAAGCAAAACAACACAAAAAGAACATCACTCAGTTAATAAAACACTTATGCTTGTGCTTTGACATTGCTAAACTTGGCATTGCATTTATTTGGAATCTTGAAATAAATACTTTAAAAATCTGGATACTTTTGCTGAGGTATCTAAATTTAGATTACCAGGTAGCCATGGAGAAATATTTGCCCTTTGAATTAAGATGTTGAAAAGGTAGAGTTGATTTTGGCAGGGGGACCTGACCTACTGGCTAGAAGAAAATGTTCTCTTTATGCTAATCATGTTTGAATTTTACAGTACAACTATTCAGAAGGCATGTTTACTATTTACCTAACAGTTGGGAGTTAGGACATAAGTCATCACTCTTCTTGAACGGAGAATCAAGAGGAGTCCAAAAGAGGAGATAAGGATAGAAAACTTTATGGAGAGGGTGACATGCATGCTTAGGCTTGGAAACACAGAAAGGATTCTAAATATTTCAGTGTAATTTGCTTTCTTCTTCTTCTCCCCAAATCCCCCCGGTACATAGTTGTATATTTTAGTTGTGGGTCCTTCTAGTTGTGTCATGTGGGACGCCGCCTCAGCAGGGCCTGATGAGTGGTGCCATGTCCGCGCCCAGGATCCGAACCAGCAAAACCCTGGGCTGCTGAAGCCGATTGTGTGAATTTAACCACTCGGCCACAGGGCCGGCCCCTAATTCTAAATATTTATTCACATGTGGAGGAGCAGAAGGTAGATTGAGGACCTTTTAATTGGAGTCAAAAGAAAGGGCTTGTGAAAAAAGACAAAGGTTTTATTGGGGTGCAGTTGTTTTAAAAATTACGTGGAAGTTTATTGTGCATGACTTGGAAGACACAGAAAAACTCAAAGAAGAAGACACACCACTGACATTCCCCCACAAAGGCCAGCATTTAGGTCTAAAAATGCTGTCAGGCTGTTCTCTACACATGAACAATAACAATGACAATGAGCACATGTTTACTGTGGGCTTGCCGTGAGCCAGCAACTATTTTAAGCAGGTACTTACATTCTCTAAGTCGTCATACGACGACCCTATGAGGTGGGTAAGAACGATCACTCTCTGCTTTTACTAGCAACACAGTCACCATGTTCACCGAACTGGCCCCCTCGGCTGGTACGAGGTGGAGCTCAGAGACAAATCCATGCTGTCTGACCACACAGCCATTTTCTATAAAATACTAAAATACTTTTTTTTTTCACAAAAAAAGGAACCGAGCATCGAATTCTGTTTTGTAATCTGCTTTTTAAAATAAGCAGTCGCTATAAGGGGGGATGAAATTTAAGTATCTGTATTTGTGGCATTGGGATTTTGTTCTACAGAAATGGAAAAAAGATTTATGATGTTATCCCTAATCTTAAATTTGCAGTTATGTAATAATTCTCTTTTACCATGTCAAAGAGCTAATTAACTTTATGAGTGAAACATTTAAACCAAAAGCACGTTCTTTGAGGGTCTAAGTTAGTAATGGGATCAATGAACCAATTCAACAAAAATTTGAGGGTCTTATTTTCTAGGTATGATGCCTAGAACATATATATTTCATTTAATTCTTATGAAAGTCCAGGAGTAATTATTATCATTTAAATTTTTCAGATGAAGAAATTTTCTCCAAGGTACGCCAGCTAATAAGAGTACAGCCACGTGGTGGCTTTCTAACAGGCCAACTTGGTGAGCTGAACTGCATTTCCCAGAATTCTCCTCCCTGTGTGTTTTTGCATCAGAGTGGGAAGGCAGGAGCGGAGCCAGAGCCAGATCACCTCTTAACACTCAACAGGCCGTGCACGGCATCCAGGTGCTGCTGGAGTTCACGAGCATCATCGTTTACCTGCTGGCCCATACCCAGAACTCCAGAAGCGTCCCTCTGGTCACCATCCCCACCAGGCATAACCACTATCCTTACTTACAATGCCATAGGGTAGTTTTGCCTGGCTGTGAACTGCCCATCGATGGAGGCATACAGTATGTACCCTTTCATGTGTGACTTCTTTGGTTCAATCCCTATGTTTATCGGAGTCATTTATGTTGTACATTCATTTCCACGTCTGTATAGTTTACCATTATTATGAATAAACTCCAATTTATCTATCCATTCTACAGTTGATGGGCATTTGGTTGTTTCCAATTTGGGGCTATAAACAGTAGCTCTGCTATGAACATCCTCGCACACGTCTCTTGATGAACACATATCTGCGTTTCTGTTGGTATACCTGAGAAATGGAGCTGCTGGGTCACGGGATATGCATACATTCAGCTTTAGCAGGGACTGCACAAACCACAATCCAGCTCCACCCACATCCCTCCCGTTCCTGTCCCTGCCCCTTATCCCCAGGCTCCCTGTTATTCCCCACCCCATGCCCCAGGAATTGGTGATGGGGTGCAGTTCACTATTGGAATGGGGCTGAGGGAGCAGATGAACAGATCTACTTCATCTATGACTTGGTTGGTTTTCAAAATGATGCAACTCTAATGGTCTATTTTGCTGTGGGCTATCAAAATGGTGTATTTTGGGTCAAAATTGTGTGTTAAAGTGGCTGCTCCAAGATGGCTGCATTACAGGATGTATTCAGAAAAATACTGGGGTGTTTTATACTTGGTGGCTGGACAATAGAGCCTCCAGAAGTGTCAGGTGGGAATGAGGGTCGGAAAGGTTAAAAAAACCCAGGAGGGGCTGGCCCCGTGGCCGAGTGGTTTAGTCCGTGCGCTCCGCTGCCGGCGACCCAGTGTTTCGTTGGTTCGAATCCTGGGCGCAGACATGGCACTGCTCATCAAACCACGCTGAGGCAGCGTCCCACATGCCACAACTAGAAGGACCCACAACGAAGAATATACAACTATGTACCGGGGGGCTTCGGGGAGAAAAAAGAAAAAAATAAAATCTTTAAAAAAAAAAAAAAAAAAAACCAGGAGATGGGGCCGGCCCGGTGGCATA